>NC_066873.1:10993083-10995583 GCF_022985175.1 Labeo rohita
GGTTTATGATATCAAGGTCACTGCGCTCGCAACGCATTCTAATCTAGAGCCTTGAAACGCTTTGTATGGTAAAACCTAAGGGTGGAATTGGACTTCATTTTAATGTTGCTTCTTTTAACGGAATAGTTCAGCCTAAAAAGGTCATTGTTTATTCTTCATGTCTATTGAAACGTGTATGAATATGTGGAATACATGGAGATAATTAAATGTCTGAGCTGCTCTGCTCCATCAAATGGAAGTAGATAGTGACCATGACTGATGATTTTCAGTAAATTTCAGTCTTTTATAAGATTTTGGAAGACTTTTAATATAGTGCACAAGTTGTATAGACTACTAAAGCTATTATATAAAGCTTTTTGTGCCAAAAAGTTTTTGGAGGTTGAAAAGCAGCTCAGACATTCTTCGAAACTTATTCTGTGATGTTACATGAAAGTAAGTAAGTTATACAAGTTTGGAATGGCGTATTGATGAGTAAACGAGAACATAATTTTCATTTATGAGTAAAATCATAACAAATTCCTCTGTGACAAAGTAAATCATTCTAATTCAGTCATTCTAAGCAGTCTGAACTGAAGATCGGATTTATTCATGGCTCAGAGTTTGAAGGTTCTTGTAGATTTTGGAAATGTCAGTCTATATTAATGATTTCACAGTTAAGTTTTCTATCCGAAGTGCCTGTTTTTTTTTTTTTTTGAAAAAAGTGAACTTCAGGATGCATTAGTCTCTGAAATAACAGCTATCCCTTTTGCAAATGAGAATACATCATTTGGTAAGTGCAGATAATTATATTAATTTCAGCTCCATTATGAAGAGGAAATGCAGCCAGATGATATTTTTTTAGTCAGTGATATCCCTTTGACAGTTTGCTCAAAATTGTGTAATCACACCTGCTTGTTATGTAGCTACTGCGCAGTGCAAGGCACATATTTCACAAGGCAACTTGAAGAAATTCCACAGAGTCTTCCTACTGTTTCTTTTAAATCTCTTTTGTCTGTTGACACAGCAAAAGGAGCAGGGATCAGAGAAGCTGTTAACTCATCCACAAGCAAGAATTTGCAGTGTAGAGTGAGATATTGATAGGCACCTTTGAAGGTGTATATCCTTCACACATCATCACTCTGCTCAATCTCCTGATAAAATCACAACAAGTTTCTGCTAACTCAAGTGCATGCTCGGCGCACACCTATAGGCAGTCTTTCTAAAATATTTCCATCTCATTCCATCGAATACATTACACTTTATAGTAGTGCATTACACTGCATGAGGTTCTTTTTGCTGACTGCTATGAGACTTAAACTCTTTCACTTTCTATTAACTCAACTATCGTTGACCTTGAGTAAAAAGGACTGAATTCAAAGCACTTCTGCAGTTTCACACCTTTGTGTAGAAAACAGTGGTTATTGTGCATAGTGTAAATATGGTTTATGGCACAATTCTTGTATTTTTATGGTACAGTTTGAAATATAGTAAAAGAGTAAAAGTGTTTTTTCAAGTTGATTTTATTGACTTAATTTGAGTTTATATCCTGCAACTCTGACTTCTTTTCTCAGAATTTTGAGATGTAAATTGTGAGTTATAATTCTAACATTTTAATAATAATAATAATAATAATAATTAACATTTCAACTTTATTTCAACAAGAAATCTGAAAAACAAACAAACATGTATGTTTAACATGGATGTTTTCAGCACGGATGCATTAAAGTGATCTAAAGTGAATGTGTTTTACAGAGAGATTTCTATTTCAATAATAATAAAAATAATAAGAAGAAAAAGAAGAAGAATGACAATGTTCATTTCAACTTTCTATTTATTATGAAGTCTGACAAGTAAATAAATAAACAAACAAAGAAATAAATACAAACAAACTTGCTAGTTGGAACTGTTAAACTGTTAGGAGTAATGGAAAATAAGTAAATAAATAAATTAATTAATAAATAAACGAACATTTTGTGTTTCACTAAGTATAAAACAAATCCTGAAAAATAAGATCATTTGACAGACATTTTTATATATTTAAATAATAATAATAATAATAATAATAATAATAATAGTTATGTTAATTTCAACTTTCTGTTCATTAAGAAATCTGAAAACAAACAAACAAACTTGCAACTGTGAAACTTTACAAGAACTGTCCAGAGTAATGTAAAATAAATAAATAAACAAATAAACAAATAAATAAATACATATTTTATGTTTCACTAAGCATAAAAAAATCATGAAAAATAAGGTGTCTTTTGCAGAAAGATTTCTATTTCAATAATAATAATAATAATAATAATTATTATTATTATTATTATTATTATTATTATTATTATTATTATTATTATACTGTTCATTTCAACTTTCTATTCATCAAAGAAATCTGAAAAAATGAATGAATGAATAAATAAATAAATTAATTAATTAAATAAATGTGGGTTATACTTAAAGTCAACTCAATTTTGACATTTTCTTACAATTGCAAGTTTATATATTGTAATTCTGACTTTTTTTT
>NC_066873.1:10998083-11028083 GCF_022985175.1 Labeo rohita
CTGTTTCAATAATAATAATAATAATAATAATAATAACTTTGTATCAAATAAAAATAAACATACAAACATATGTCCATACAAAAAACTGTTTTCAACACTGATAATAAATATTATTTATTAACAGTAAATCAGCATATTAGAATGATTTCTGAAGGCTCATGAGACTGGAGTAATGATGCTGAAAATTCAGCTTTGCATTACATGAATAAATTGCTTTTTAAAATATATTACAATAAAAAAAAATAGTATTTAGATGTATTTAGTAAGAGTATTTAAATGTCTTTAGATCAAATAATTGGTAGCATTGGTAAGCATAAAAGACTTCTTTGAAGAGTATTAAAGTAGTCATCGGATGCCCATTTTCCACAAGTTGATATGATTCTTTAGGGTCTTAATGAAAAGTCTCTAATATACTTTGATTAAAAATTCTCAATGGTTTTGTAAAAAAACACCCTTTTTACCTTGTCAAAATGAGCTCTGCAAAAATCATCTCATTCTAAGGGGTTGTTCCTTTAAATGCAAATGAGCTCTGCTCGCCCCGCCCCTCTCTTCTCTCTGTGGAATGACGATCTTGTTTACGTTAGCCGCATTTAGCCACGTTTACCTGCTAAACTTCCTAACTACCACGTTATAAGGAAAGGCGATCGCAAAGATTCATAAAAAAACGCTTATACTCACTTCTGCTGTAAGTGAAGCTGGATCACAAATGATTCGCGTGAACGTAGACGGATATATGTAGATCAGGAGGTACATTCCATTCACAAACAAATGTAATCCACTTCATCTTCAGCGGCTCAGATGTTGGGAGAAAGTGACAACCACTATGTTCATTCTTACATCCAGCAACACAGCACCTCAATCGCTCAATCGGAGATATTCTTGTCTAACTTACATCCCTGCTCCGGCATCAAAACGATTTGAAAAAGGGGATATTATTTTTACAGTTTAATTAAAAACCACTGCATGGATTTTTATCATTATAGGGTAGACTTGTACATACACTGCCAACACACATTAATGTTCAAACAACATGAAAAAGTGAAGTTTGCATCCGATGACCCCTTTAAAAAGAAAAAAAAAAACCTTACAGATATGGTTTATTATGGACTGTTGCTGTTTATATACAGCCACTTTGACCAATTAGTAGCATGTTATTTCATACATCTCTTTTGTGAATTCTCTAAAGCTAAGTTACACAGCTCACCAGTACCAGTTATGCGTCCATAACAATTTCTGGCAGTAAAGCCAAATATACCTCTAATCATTTAAGAGCATTATGCATCTATTAATTTCTATTTTACTGTGGCCCTGACAACCGCTAAGTACCTTTTAATAGCCGTGGAGCACACTGGAGCCTAAGTCAGATGTGTGTGTTGCCCCACGTCTTGCTCTCCTCTTACATACCGTACCCTCAACTCCCTGTGAAACTGCCAAACCCCCACTGACTTTGTATTTCTCAGCTTTACATTTTGCTAAAGCCTGTAATAATGGAAAGCAAACCTGCGGCCACCCCGCTGCTGCGACATTAGCTCTGATTGGACCTCATCCCTCGATGGTCACACGGCAGGAGGTGCGGTGCCGGTGAGCGCTGCTTTCGCTGTAAACCGAGTCAAATGGAAATGTTTAATCTCATGCTTTTAATTTATGGTGGCTGCAACACATGCAATAGGAAATGAAAGGCAAATGCATTTGCATGAATTTCCCATGGGACTTCTTATGCAGGGCACTACTAATTCAGTCCGGACGTAATTAACATTCTGATATGACAGAGATCATTCTCATGACTAATATCACTAGAGATGCATATTCATTGATGCCACGGGTTTCTATTTAGCATTATATTGATGTGATAGTTTCACACCTGGTTTGTTGCTAGTACAAGGTGGTTTACCAGGCATAATGAAACCAACTTGATCAAGTCATCGTTTGCTCTACCTCATGTCGTTCCAAACCCATAAGACAAATGAAGATATTTCAATGTGAATTGAGCGGTTTAGTCCAAATTTTCTGAAGATTTGATCACTTTGTATGATGAACTGATCATGATGAACTGTTCGTCATATAAAGTTCTCAAGTCTCTTCAGAAAATTTGAATAAATGATGACAGATTTTCATTTTTGAGTGAACAATTTTTAAGGTGGATTTGATTTATTTACTATATATTACGCTGCTGCCACACAGGTCTAATATAAACGTCATTTCTTTCCCAGCTGTTTACTTCACATACATAACTGACTTTTTTTTTGTAACTCCTGTGTTTTTTTTTAACAAACTTGTGTGTATTTGGCAGTTTCAGTGTGATAAAACATGAAAGAGAACTTGGTTTAGTACTTACATGTTGTGTGGTAGCCACTTTCGGTGCACTTGCGCTCAGAAAACCATAAGTTTAAACTAATATGGCTTTCAAACGCATGATTTCAGTATGATAGACATGATAATCAAAACCAAACATGTTTTTTTGGCAGAGTATCTGAGCTACGAGCAGTAAAGGCACAGCCCTATTCTGGAACAGGGGGCAGGAACAGCAGCTCATTTGCATTTAAAGAGACATGCACGAAAACTGCATGTTTCTGCTTCCACTCAAAAAATGTGCATTTTCAATATGACATCATAAATGATCTGTGGAGTATTTTGAGCTGAAACTTCATGGACACATTCTGGGGACACCTTATATAACATATGGTAAAAAGGGGCATAATAGGTCTCCTTTATATGGCTGTTTTAAACCGGTATGTTGTCGTCTTCTGAAGTGGGATCAGAAATCCTCCAGAACGTGTCTTTCTCTGGACGTAATGGCTTTGATTAGTGCATTAAACTAAAATTCAGTGCACGTAACTCATAACTTCACGTCTGACATCGGCCTGTGAATATCAAAAAGCTGATAATGTCTGAGTGAGAAGTATTTTTGGTTTGACCCAACAGACTATTTCTAAAAAAGTCTGCATGAGATTGATCTTATTAGGGTGCTTGAGGGTCAGTTTAAATGAAGTAAATATTAGAGGTTCACCAGTATATTTTATTCTCCACTGAGACCGGCCCTGAATGCATTATTAGTTGTAATTAGCCAGTACTTTCATTTGATAGGAAAGCTATGTTGTCAAAATGTATACAAATATTTTATATTTTATATATTACACTTTCATGCCCAGTTTTGCAGCACACTTCCACAAAATGACTCAAATTTTAGTGGCTGAGCTTGTAGCCTCAGCAGACTGCTAGTACTTCTTTGGCCAGTGGCATCCTCTGTTTTTTTATTTATTTATTTTTTAACATTTACATGTAGCTTGGGAAGTGAAATAGTGACTATGATAGGAGGTACATCCATCTAACAATTCAATTTGTGGTATTTTCATTACATTACAGACATATTTCCATATTTAAAACATACTTTAAGAAAACATTAAACGTTCAAAATTTAAAACAGCTATATACATATGAGGTTATTTGGTTTAAAGTACACCCATTCAGGTAATTTAATGTATTTTTAATTTAAATTTGAATTTAAATTTAAATTTGAATTTAATTTAATTTCATTTCATTTTTAATTTAATTTAATTTAATTTAATTTCATTTTACATTTATTTTACCATAGCCTAACTAACAAACACAGTTCATGGGGGGAAAACAGTTTTAATTAGTCGATTAAGTAAGTACAAATAAGATAAATAGGTACAATATTAAACATTTATTATTATTATTATTATTATTATTATTAGCAGCAGCAGCAGCAGCAGCAGCAAGTGGTATCATTGCATAATTAGTATTGTCATTTAGACATGTTTTATTTTTCCAGTTAATACCATATGAACATTAAAGGTATTCTGTACTTTATTAAAAAAAAAAGTATTATTTTTTTTAAAGCAATATTAGCCATTTGAGGTTATTATTATATTTGGGTTAATGTTATTTATGTTGATGTTAAACAATTACTTCTGTTCAAGTACATTATAAATTAAATCATGTTAAACAGAAATACAGTAAATAAAATTTTCCAGTTAGCTAAAACAATTAATGAAAACTATTTTTAGATTTTCTTATTTTATTTTCAAGATTACTTACTTTAGTATTAGTAAATTAGTAAACATACACACAGAAGATACAAAATACCTAACCTTTTTTTCCTCATCAGAAATTTATATAGAAATTATACAGAAATTGGTGCCTTTTTCGTCTCTATGAAATACATTGATTTAATATAACAACAAATTAGTGTGCAATTTCAAAACACAACAATACTATGTATGCTTTCATCAATATTACATTAAAAAGTCAATTAAATATTATTTAAACTAATTTAAATAGCATTTATGCTCTTATGGGTAAGGTTTTTGGCCTGTGCCTAATTATGATTTTTCTTTTTAGAATGACCTTTTGTTTGCAAAATGAAGGCAAAATGATTAAAAAAAAAAAATTCACTTTTGCATTGTTCTAAATATAGTCTCATTGTTAAGCAATGTTTTTGGCATAAGTATGCTTTTTTTCTATAAAAATATGCCCCCTGATTTCATGTCAGCCCTCATAAAAAAAACCCTTGCAATGTCAATCCTGTTACCATTTTTAAAATGTAAATTTATCAAGTATTTCTTACATTTAATATAATCAATATCTAGTAAAATCCTTTCAAAGTGTACAATATGTGCTTTTGTGAACTTGAATATCAGCTAGCAGTTAGCAAATTAGTTTGAAATTGTCAAACCTGTTACTGTCAACCTGTTACTTTTTAGAGTAACAGGTTTGGACATGTGAGTAACAGGGATGACATTGATTAGGTTTGACCGTGTTTTTAAAGATTGTCTGTGTAAACTTCAAACATTTTAAAGGTCACTCTTGGTATATTATTGAGTTAATGCCTATGTCATTTAGTGGCATGTGAGTTCTAATTGAACTATAGTAGCTAGTCGGTAACAGGGTTGACAAAATACTGAAACATGAGGTAGAAGAATAGGCATAAAATAATAAATTACATAGCCTGAGATGGCACAATACAATTTCTTGTCATTTTAATGTGTCTTCATTTCATGGATATTTAAAAAAATATATTGATTTACCTTATTTGATTTTTCACTTTTTCCAAGTGGAAAAGGCACAGATTTTGTGGAATGACCCATAGAAAAGCCTGTAGCATAACTATTTATGTATTTATTTAATTATTTATTTACTTACGGATTTGTCAATCAAACCCATTCTCCCTGTCTCTACATAAAATGTCAGGCACCTTCAGCCGCGTATCCCTGCAATTAGACACAACCCCAGGTTCATCTGTAAATCAGGTTGTGGAGGTCGCTGATTGTGATCTGAATCAAAAACTCTTGATTTGCACATTCTCTTTTGCATGTCCCAGTCCCTTGTAGTTATCATAAAAGTGAATGTCAGATCATCTCCCGCTGTTCTGTCGTATCTGGCAGATTTAACCATCTGGCCTTGACGTGATTACAAACCAATCCAAATCTTTTGTTGTCCGCAGTGACAGAATCACCAGCGCCTTCACATGACAACAGCATTCAAGAGTCTCTGAATGAATATTAAATCTGAGATGAAGGAGTAAGAGATTACTTAAGCGTGAGTTGGTGACTCGTACGGATAGAGGGGTTTATACGACAGTAGGGGGGCTTTATTAGAGTCTCATTTACATAAAAGCAAACGTTGACATTTTCCCATTTGTCCGGCTTCCTTTGCGTCTAATAGTGCTTAATTACTCAATATTTTGTGCTGGCTGTCACCTTTGGTTAGCCTTGTTTAAAGCATGCATCCCCTGAGGTTATTGTTAGCCTTTAGCACATCTGTTTAGTCTCAGAAGTTCTCATCCTTTAACTGAAACAGTTGCCTGGGCAGAGGGAAGAGTGTTCATTGCTCGGAGGCTGGGTTTATTAGCGAGTCTCTCTAATTTGGATCCAGGATTAGCATCCAAGCCATGGATTTCATTGCACACTGGTCAATTTATCAACTTGGCTGACTGTGTTAGAGCATTTTGCACTTCTTATTGACCAACAAATTTTTAATTGCTCAAAATGAATGATGTAAATGCGGATTTTATCACCTTCCCGGATCACAGATTAATCCAATGGGAATGTTTTTAATTCTCCAAATGCATTTGGTGAGCAAATGTCGAGTATCAAATAAAAAAGTACCAAAGCTGTAGTTCATACGACTTGCGTGATAAATTCCAAGTCTTCTGAAGCCATATGTTAGATAATCAGTGAGAACTTATTGATGATTCATAATGAGACATACAGTCTGTGCGATTTAAATATGTGCAATTAACATTTGGCCCATCATGATCAGTTATGAGACATTTGGCATCATTAATGTCAAAACGAGCATTTCATTGGTGTGAATATATTAAAGCATGAAAAAGATGATGATTTTAAAAACTCATTTTTCTCACACAAAGATATCATAAGGGTTCAGAAGACATGGATTATCACGCATATCATTCATATGGGCTACTTTTATGGTGGTTTGAATGACTATGGTAACCATTTACTTTTAACACGAGACTGGGTTCACGAGAACGAGATTTTTAAACTTATATTTTTTTTTTTTAAAGTCTTCAGTGATGAAATATATAGGGAAATAGTCTTTTATTCAACTGAAAAAGACAAAATGCAAAAAAAAAAAAAAAAATGTAGGTGCATTTTGAAATCCACTTGTACTTTATAAAATTAAACTTTTTAGCATTTTAATGAATTATATCCAGTAATAAACAACATTTAAACAAGAGCTTCACTATTCTGGATAAACTGAGAATCCCAGTTATTTTTAATAAATTGGAGATCATGATTCTCTCACGATTCTGGAGAAAAAAAGATTAGAAAACTAAACAAAATAACGTAATTTACTAGTGTTTCTGACAAAATGTTAATTGCTTAAGTCTTTTAAAAACATATATTCTTTTAAATAAAATTTAAAAAATAAATAAATTTAATGAAGGAGTCAGTGTCTCACTTCATTAAGACTTGTTTGACTATTGGAATCTCCTAAATGAATGATTCAATGACATACTTTTTTTCAACGGGCGGTTGTCGCCACTTCCTCGCGGAAGAGGATAAGCGTTACAATACATACAAGTGTTAAGATACTTTTGTTTTGATCGCTGCTGTAGACAGTACGTGTTTATGCCCAAACTATAAACTTTTATCCCAGTACAATAGCGTCTTTTGCCATTATACAGGCAGAATGCAGCTAAAAGAAATACTTCTTATTGGTACGCGTCCTGCTCCTCACAGCACAGATCGTAAAAGCAGACTGCAGTTTTTGTAATTCATTATAACAAACAAATTGTAGAGACGATGTAAATAATAAATTCAGCGTGCAGTGTAGAGAGCTTCATTAATTAAAAGTTTGTGAGATCGCGATGAACTAAGACAAGTGACAGTTTTTTAATGATTATACCCTAAAGGGAGTTTGCAAGTGAAATTGAATTTATGCAACAGTTTTATAACATTTTTGATTCTATACAAAAGTTAATATTAAGTGACTTAGGTTACACTTTATTTTGATAGTCCACTTTAGACATTCTACTAACTATAAGTAACTTTGCAACTACATGTCAACTAATTCTTATTCATTTGCAGCTACAGGTCTACTAACTCTCAGAGCAGACTGTTAGGTTAGGTTTAGGGTTAGTAGAATAAGTTGACATGTTTAAAAGAGTGTTAGAAGATATTAAGCAGACAGTCTACTAATACTCTAGTGACTGAAATGCAGTTGCAAAGTTACTTACTAATAGTATAATGTCTAAAGTGGACTATCAAAATAAAGTGTTACCGTGACTTACGTTTTAGGAACACCATTGTCTGATTGTGCTATATTTCGTCAACAAAAACAGTTCCAAACACAGCCACAGCTGTTTCGTTAATGAATGAATCTAGTTTTTGAATCGACTGAATGAACGAGTCACAAAGACTTTGGCGGTTTTAGTTTCATTTTTAAAATATTTTAAAATATTTAAATAGTTTAATATTTCTATATTTAAAACATTAATCTCAAAACACTGTTATTAATAAATGCATTAATGCCACCTCTGAATCTTGTCAAAAAATCTATAAATATTCCTTAATGCCACATTTGTGGTGAATTGTTTTTGCTGATTTCGTTTGACTGGTAACTTATTCTTCCTGATTGTATCATATTATCATATTATTTAAATTTAATTTATAGTTTAATTCCAATTTTTGAAAAATAAATAAATAAATAAATAAATAATGTGTGTGTGTATATATATATATATATATATATATATAAAATATATAAAAATATCACTTTATAATCAGAAGGTTAATTTCTGTCATTGTAAAGGGTTTTATAATTAAATACAACCGAAAGGACATCTAAAATTACCATTATTACAGCCCCTCCTCCCCAAAGAATATATATGTTCTTTAATAAATATGTAATTACAATCTTAAATCGTTAAACTCTTAAAATTATTTTATGAATCGTTTTATGAATACAACTTAGCATTTTCCTTCTTTTGAATATATGGTGAATTATTACCCAGACATTTCTTGGGTTCAAGGTTATTTTATTTACGTTCAGTCATCAGGACATGGAGGTATATAGAAAATAACGAAAATGTGTCATTCCTTTGTAAGCACATTGGTTTTCATCATTTGGTGCTAAGAAAATTAAGAAAACGCCTCATAATTTTCTTTTCATATAATATATTCATTTTTCACTTTTGGTGGTATTTTGAAACTCAGACATTTCAAATTGCTTCTGGCAACCTACTTATTCAAGTTTGTGTGTGTGTGTTAAAGGATACAGCATGATCATCAAGGTCTTGACCTTGTTGTGAGGACCTCACTTTTCTCCCTCTGTCTCTCTTTTTCTGCCATGGATGAGCTTTGTAGGTTAATCTGAAGACACAGCAAAAGGCTGAGCGTGCATCGCTAACCAGCTTTTCTATAGCAATTCTCTATTATTTTCTCTTCCTCCAAAAGGTTTTATCCTCTTCTTCTTTCATATTTTCTCTTTTCAGCAGTAATTTCCTCAGTTGCTGTTTGCCCTGATCCCTCTCCGCTCCCACAGCCACATCACCGATCCGGTGGTCAAACATTTCGTTCCAGGCACTAGGCCATGCCCTGAAATATTTTGGGTGAGCAAGTAATGATCGAATTTTTTTTTTTTTTTTAGAGGGAATGCTCTTTGTGTTGTGACCGAGCACCTCTGGCTATAGTGGTGCGAAAATTCTATGATCTTCACTTTATTGACTGCCGCATGGTGTTATGTGTCCTGCAGGCTTGCCGCCATCACTAGCAGACCCACTTTTGGGAGCTCTGCCAGTCAATAAAAACCTCATTTATTTGCATGATAAGGAAACAAAGTCGCAGCGATCGACAGCGGTCTAGACATGACACGCGGTGATGACAGTTTTACAGTGGAGATGTACTACGCTCTGTCCTCGTCCCTGCTGGGTGAATTTGCTGTTATGCTGTTATTTGCTGTTACTGTGGCCTCTAAAAGCTACCCTCTCATTATGAAATTGATTTGCGAACAAGTTAACACTCCCAGTTTTCCATCAATAAATTGACTGCTACATAAAAGCATCCATTTTCATTTAAAAAAGAGAGAATACACCATTTATTACTGCCAAAAAAAGATACGGCCATGTGGGTCGTTCTCGGTTTATGCTAATAAATATCACTTGACTTAAATATTATTAAAATTAATATTATTGTTAATATTAATAAATATTATTATTGTAAAATGTATATTTGAGAAATCCAAATTATTTATTTATTTATTTGTTTGTTGTATTATTATTATTATTATTATTATTATTATTATTATTATTATTATTATTATTATTATTATTATTATTATTATTATTAACAATGCTCTAAATAAATAAATACATGATAAATATTTACATTAGTATTAACAGTAATATTATTACTACTAATAATAATGATCACTTAGTAAAATTAAAATAATAATTTGTTAGTAGTATTATTACTGATGCTCTAAATAAATAAATAAACAAGTAAAATTAGGTTTAAAAATTATAAACACTAATATTATTACTATTATTAATTAGCATTTAGTAAAACTGAGTAAAAGAAATAATAATAGTAGTACTAGTAGTAGTAGTAATAATAATAATAATAATAATAATAATAATAATTTATTATTTATTATTATTAGTGTTATTATTATTATTATTAATGATCTAAACAAATACATGAGTATTATGATGTTACTGAAATATTTACATTAGAATTGACACAAATATCATTGCTACTAATAATAGTTATCACTTAGTAAAATTGAATTAGTAAAATAAATAATAATAAAAATTATGAATATATATTATTATTATTATTATTATTATTATTATTATTATTATTATTATTATTATTATTATTAATGGTGCTCTAATTAAATAAATACACGAGTAGTAGGATGTTTCAAAAATATTTACATTAATATTAACACTAATATTATTACTATTATTAATTAGCATTTAGTAAAACTCAGTAAAAGAAACTATTATTATTATTATTATTATTATTATTATTATTATTATTATTATTATTATTAGCTATCAACACCCTTTTGGAAATTTAATTTTATTTCTAGAAAATTTGTGATTGTTAAAATTTTATGAAAATTTGTGGATGTTGCTGATTTTGTGAAATAAAATAAACAAGAAAAGCTTTTTTTATGGAAGAAAACTTAATTTAAGAAAATCACCATACTGTATACCACAATCCATGTACAGTATTTATAATTTATCTAGACTCAATGCCTTCAGCGAATGCCGGAGTAATTGCCTAAAAAAGGAGAGCATAAATAAAAACCACTAAAATATTGCAATTTCTTTGAGAATCATGGCACATGCTAATTGGTCATAATTATGCTGTAATTGTGTATGTCCGGTGTACTTTTATTTTGTACACATTTTGTGTGCTGTAGATAAAGAAAATCTATAAAGCTTGCCAAGCTATCCTACTAATTTAGCTGTTCATGAGGCGACACGCTTGTGCAACCGAACTGCATTACCCATCATTCTCAGTGGCAGCACAAGAATGGAAGTCATGATTAAATACATTAAGGCGTCAATTACACTCCTAACTCACATCCTTTACTCTTCATTTTGTTGCATTAGCTCTAAAGCAGCCTGAATTTGTCAGTAAGAAAAAAAGAGAGAATAAATATGACTTTGCCAAACACATCCATTTTATTCTGACCACAATTACTTGAAAGCACATTATGTCGTAATTACCACTTCTGGACTCATAAATAGGACGTTCCCAGGAGAACTTGAAGGCAGCACAAGTATTCAGTCTGAATATCCGCGTCTGAAATGTCTGCTTTTGTTATGGCAATCCAATACTGTTATTGTCTTCCTTATTATTTCCAAACTTCTGAAGGGTCCTCAAGATGACAAAATAAATAAATAAATAAGTAAATAAAAAGGACAAAATAAGCTAAAGCAGTAATAATAATAATAATAATAATAATAATAATAATAATGATGATGATAAAAATCCTAAAATATATTTCTTAGTTTAGTGCTTCCCATTAACCACTGTCTTTGAAAACCTAGCTATATGAGGTAGCCCAATTGTAAAAGTGTGATTTCTAGACTTGGAAAAATCATGTAAATTAATAAACTCCACGGACATTTTTATGAATATGTAGTAATGCGAGTAATGCAAGGTTGTAAAATATTTTATCAGGTAGATATTGTGAGAAAAAATCCTTAGTGAATCACAAATGACTTGAAAACTCATGTAAATTCATTGGTTAAAAAGAGTGGGAACCTAAAAGAACATTCAGCTGTTAAGGTGTGTTGAGTCTTTGAATATTTATTACTGTGGACAATGGAGGGTCAAAAAAAAAGATTTGAGAATAACAGACAATTCTTTAGAGAATTCCTCTGATTTAAAAGTTCCCTTTATTTGTAATTGCACAATTAAATTACTTGAATGAATTAAATGACTACAGTATTAATACCATAATAATTACATCATACTCCAAGGTACTTAAAAGTATAGTTTTCCATGGCCAGACTTCCATTTTGAATTGACTTGTATTATTAAGCATTATTACAAATTATTGTTAATATTAATAAATATTATTATTGTGAAATGTAAATGTTCAAGAAACCCAGTACACTATTTATTTATTTATTTATTTACGTTATCATTATTGCTATAATAATACTACTAATACTACTACTACTACTACTATTACTACTATTAAAAATACTCTAAATAAATAAACACATTAGTAATATGATGTTTCTGAAATATTTACACTACTATTGTAAACATAATAATAATAATAATAATAATAATAATAATAATAATAATAATAATAATAGAAATAGTAATAATAAAGTTTATATTATTATTATTATTATTATTATTATTATTGATACTCTAAGTAAACACATGATTAATATGAGGTTTCTGAAATATTTAATAATAGTAATGTTTATTATCATTATTATGATTATGATTATTATTATTATTATTATTATTATTATTATTATTATTATTATTATTATTAGTTATTGAAACCATCTTGGAAAAATAATATTTTATGCAAATTTGTGATTGGTATTAGAACCCATTGTTGCTTTTGTGAAAAAAATAAATAAATTAAATTAAATTAAAATTAAAATTATTAAAATTAAAATAAAAAAAATAAAAATAAAATCCATTTACAGTATTTCAATATATATATATATATATAGTGTTTCAGGTACTTTATAGTTTTCACAGCAGTAAACTTTTAACATATTTAGAAAACTATATGGTAATTTCTGTGTGTAAATTATTATTATTATTATTATTATTATTATAATTATTAATATTATTATTATTATTATTATTATTTGGCTGGCGTGATGAAAGCAATGCAAAAAATGCAAATATTGCACTGCATTTGTTGTTAATTAAAACGTCTGAAACACACAGCACTTAAAAGTTGAACTCTGAGTCTGTTCCTCTTAAAATATTTATGTACAGGCACAATTTTCTAGTGGTATAATTTGCCTAGGTAGACGCTCAATTGATATGTGCGTGATGGTGTGTGAGACTTTATTATGACATTAAATTCATTTCTTTTTTACAACAGATGCCATGAAGTCATATGTCAGTAAGCCAAACTGAAAATGATTGCTAAAATGCATTTGAGATGCACTTAATTCCATCTGTTTTTATGCACATACGCACTGCGCATCATTTTGTTTTGTTTACTGTGTGGAAATGGTTTCTAGTGTAGATTTCAAATGCCATATGTGGTATAAAGAAATGAAGAGTGTCTTTATTTTCTTCTGATGTTTGTAACTCAGATCACAGAAACTGTTCTTTTACCTGCGCAAGTTGTATAAATCACTTGTTCATATGCCAATCTATCACAGAAAGCAGCTTGCCAATTATGGGGTTTAACAGAATTAACACAATGGGATTTAACAGACTCTCCTCAATTTTTAAAGTCTGGGGTCTGTTGGTGAGAAGTAGGCCTATATAGCAAATCCCCAGCGCTGAGGCTGTGAGATACATGATGATTGTCTGCGTCTACCAGCTTTGCATGATCAACAAAACACGGACTGAATACAGATGAAAGCCTAGAGTAAAAGGAGTGCTCTGGTGGAGGGAGATATCAAGGCTATAATGGAAAAACACCATGGCAATGCTAATAGTGCCGGCTTGCAGGCTTCCTTTGGCACTTTTTTTAAGCATATGGTGATCATTAGACAGTGCAGAAATAGATCAGGGTCGTGAACCAGGACTTTGACAAAGTGTAACTTTCTAAATTAAGTGTTGGATGAGATATTATGTTACTGGTAAAAGGATCAAGCATGTGTAATGGACTTAACATTGTCAGAACCTGCTCCTTAACTGCATCTGTTAAATCAAATATTTTATTATGTGGAAAAATACTGTTTTTTAACCCGAGACCAATAAGAAAGTTAATGAGTTGCTCACTTAATTAGTTGCTAATTAGCTGTAATATGTCTCTGCGCTGGCATCTAGTCACCCACAGTGAACTGTGCGGTTATTGTATCAGGGAATTCAATCGGTCTCAAACTAAGTTTTTTTAAGGGGTAAACTCCTGTCTTTTCATTATTTACTATAGCTCAAGTAGTGACCAAGTAAAAGCATCAGAGATGTGGTCCAATAACTTATAATACATACAATGAAGACTCATTTATTGACTGATAATCTTGCTCTGCAGTGAGCTGTTAACTGCTTCATTTGGATTTACTTGGACACAAGAACCAAGTCTGATTTATGAATCAGTGAGTCAGATTTGTGAATGAGATCAACTGGTTCATTGAAAAAAAAAGAATAAGTAATTTGTACAAGAGCCTCTTTATAGTGGAAAAATCGTCCGTCTGTCTGTCTATCTATGAAGTCAAAAGCTTACATAAACCTTGCAGAATCTGCAAAATGTTCATTGTTTTACCAAAACAAGAGGGATCATACAAAATGCATGTTATGCTTTCGGATGCTTCACAGGGAAACATGCATCAGTTGAAAACTTTTGGAATTGGAAGATCAGGGTAAATTTAACTTATTTTGTCTTCTAGGAAACATGTAAGTATCTACTGTAGCTTCTGAGGGCAGTACTGAAAAAAAAAAAAAAAACTTTAAAAATAAAAATTTAGGCAAAATAAGAAAAATGTACACAACTTCATTCTGTTCAAATGTTTACACCCCCAGCTCTTAATGCATTGTGTTTCCTTCTGGATCATCAGTGAGTGTTTAAACCTTCTGTAATAGTTGCATATGAGTCCCTCAGTTGTCCTCAGTGTGAAAAGATGGATCTCAAAATCATACAGTCATTGTTGGAAAGGGTTGAAATACACAAAAATGTTGAAAAACCAAAGAATTTGTGGAACCTGAAGGATTTTTCTGAAGGAACAGAAGGCAGTTTAACTGTTCAGACAAACAAGGACTCATGAACAGCTATCAATAAACAACAACAACAACAAAACACACACAGCTGTGGATTATTTAGGTAACAACAGAGCATTAAGAATCAAGTGTATGTAAACTTTTGAACAGGGTCGTTTTTATACATTCAACTATTATTTCCTCTTGTGGACTATAGTAAACTTATTTTATGTGAAATATCTTATTCAGGTCAGTGCTAAATAAAAAATAAAATTAATTTTGTATGATCCCTCTTATTTTGGTACACTACACATACACCACACAACTATACATTCCTTTCTATTAAAAATATTGTTATTAATTATTCTTATATTATATGCAGTTTTGCTAATTAAAATGAAAATATTTGTCAGATTAGCAGATATTTTAAATATTGAAAATATTATTATTTTATGTATTTTTGCTAATGATAAGGACATGACACAAAGGATATTTGCCAGATTTACATATTTACAGATGTACAGATATATTTAACATGGTAAATGTTATGGTATATATAAAATGGTAAATGACAATTGTAATGTTTACAGATATTGTAATATTTAAAATATTATTATTAATTGTAATAAATGTTTAACTAATGAAAAGAACACACGTTTTTAAATGGCATTTGAAGACTTCTTTATCGGCCTCTATGGTTCCATGAAAAACGTCCATAAAAACTTTCCATTGCACAAATCGTTATTGTTGTTTTTTTAATTATTATTAAAATATTGTTTATAAATCTTGGGTGTCCCCAGAATGTGTCTGTGAAGTTTCAGCTTGAAATACTCCACAGATTATTTATTATATCATTTTAAAAATGCCTTTTTTGAGTGGAAGCAGAAACACATTGTTTTAGTGCATATCTCTTTAAATGCAAAATGAGCTGCTGCTCCCCGCCCCCTTTTGTGCCTTTTCACCTCATATATCAGATCGCTGCCAAAAACATCTGTTTGGTTTTGATTATCGTGTATATTGCGCTTAAATCATGCGTTTAAAGCCATATACGTTTAAACTTCTGATATACTTTTTTCTGGACGCACACATCCAAATCACACAAACAGAAAGCGGCCGTCACATGGCATGTGAGTACTAACCTAAGTTCTCTTTCATACACAAGTTTGTTAAAAACACGCATAAGTTTAAAAAAAAAAAAAAAAACTGTCAGTTAAGTAAAACAGCTGGCAAAGAAATTGTATGTTTATATTAGATCTGTGTATAAAGTGACAGCAGCGTACTATACAGTACCTATAATGCTGTTTGGGTCTACGCTGTTAATATGACCCAAGAAGACCCAATAAAAGCAGAAAATCACACACTGAACAACGTCTATAGCTGTAATACGACAACATTTTTTACTTATGTATTGCTTTTAAATGCTTTAGTGTGAAGATAAACATGGTGTATTGTGTGTGGTTTACTCATGGCGGGTTCTCTGTTAATATGGCAGTGTCTGTCAACAATTGCGGGCAGGGCTTGTAAAGTGTGATGTTACACTTTACGGATTCTGTGATGCGGTAAAAACAGAATTTACTGAATAACGCGGAATGTCACAGAAGGTTGAATGAATGAATCAAAGGTAAGTCAGTACACTTAAATCAAACCACTCTATGGACTAGTATCTGTAAATATTACGCAGCAAAAATACCATTTAAATGTGAATCCTGTATGTTCTTTGTGTCTCTGTTTTAATGAATGGATCAGATGAGGGGTTTTGTTTACTACACACACTGAAGCGCGTGTGACGCTCGCGGTAATTTCAGCGTCTGTCGTCTCACTACATGAGGACATAAATACATGAACAATATCTCCTGAGAGTCACTTCATGAGCATTTGACCTTTCCATTTTAGGAAAACTAGCGTTATATCATATAAACAGAAATGTAAAGGTAGACACAACAACCCGTCAAAATAAAAGTCTGGTTTAACTTGAAGACATTGTGCCAGATATATATTACTACTATTACTACTATTACTACTACTACTACTAAAATGAAACAAACATTATTTTTTAGGGTATAATCACACAACATTTCTTCCATGTTTCAGTTTTACTAGTAAATTCCCCTTTGTTTGCCAAAACAAGTTTGATTAAGTTTCAATAATTAAAAGATAAATGAAATTAATGTTTTATGCCTTCATTTGGTAACCATAACATTTAAATACAAAACAGAATTTCTGAGCGTAAAAAAAAAAAAAAAAAAAAATCTTTCATAAGGCTATTTTAAGAATAAATTTGAATGAATTAAATATGCATTGGAATAATTAGACATGCTAAAACACAGAATTTGATAACAATAAAACATATGGTGAGGGAAAAAATAAAACATTTCATCATTTCTTAAACATGTAATTTTTGTTGAACCTTTATTAAAGTGGTGTGAAATTGTAGAAGTTCCATGATTTTAATTAATTAGACATGCCCTTTTAATTAATAAAATTTAATTTAACCATTAAAAAGGAGTTGAGAAAAATTTAAACAGGAAAAAACGGAATCCCGAAAAATTAAAACGGAAAAAAACTGAATTTGAAAAAAAATAAAACAGATTTCATAGAGCCCTATGAGACACTGCTTATGATTTATGGGGATTAAAAAAAGAACCGGTGGAGTTTTATCATTATAGGGTGGTTGTGTACACACACTGCCAACACACATTTTTGTTCAAACAACATGTACAAGTGAATTTTGCATAATTGGTGCCCTTTAAGATGATGGATGGATTGATTGCATGTATGCGTGTATGCAATTACTAGAGAATGAGACCCATTGTGGGAAAGTAGGATAACCAGAATATGTTGATTCTGCAGTCCTAAAGCTCCTTACCCAGGATGGATTGAAGTCGAGCTGTTGTTCGAGGGTGGTCGGCAGATGCCGGTGGGAAACTCTGTTCCAACATGTGGCCCGACACAGATAAATGACCTCATGGAAGCTACCTGATGCATTGTGCGACTCAAAGAAAGCCTGTCTGCACGACGGACCGTTGTGCAGGTCGCTTTGCACATGCTCTCTGAGGCCCGTGGCTACAACTAGACTGCTTTTACAGTTCAGAGAATAAATTTACCTGCTGGGAAACCAGTGGAGATCAATAAACCTGCGGCACGCACAATAACAGCCTGTGCTTGAAGCTTAAGCCCAATTGAGAATGTCCTTGACATGAAACATTCTGCTAGCACTCCAGCGCCTTTCTTTTCATTTACCGCGGTGATGACTCGAAACAACTCAGCAACCGTTCTTTCTTTTTTCCTCAGCCAGCAGCCATCTTGTTGTACATCTAGGTATATTTACACTGGCGCACGACCGTAAGTAACAACTTTGTCAATAGCATCAAAAAAGACAGCTGTTGTGCTCGCATTTTCAAAAATACAATAATGCATATTGTCTGAAACTGGGAAGAATGGCTTTTATGTCTGTTGCATTAACTGCAGAACAAATCAATTTTTTTTAAATTAAATCACTGCAGTGTATTGGCTTTCATTTACAGAATGCGGATTGAAGGAACCATGGTATGGGAAAACTAATACCAGAAATTTCTATCAAGAAGTTAATAGTTCATAGTTTTTGAAAGTTATCAAGTGTTCAAAATGCAAGGCACACTCTCATTGATGGCGACTGTCATAAAACAAGCCGTGCTGAATAACAAATAGCGGCAGAAGCGCTTAGAAATGTCATGCTTATCACTTATTCTGACCACGTTGTGCTTTCATCTTGATTTTTACTTAAGTTTCTAAAGGAGACTATGACTTTTCTTCTTGCAAAGTGTGGACGACAAACAAAGCAAACAGATCAAAGAGGGATTTTGTGTACTAGTAGCTGCACCATTTGGTTTTATATCATTTACTCACTCCATGTCATCCCAACCGCTCAGTATTTATTTTTTTTTTTATTTTTTTCCATAAAAACATAAAAGGAGATCTTAGGCAGAATATTGATGTTTTCCTTATTAGAACAGTGTATTTATACCGCAAACCTCCAAAAAGGACAAAAAAGAACTAAAATACTACTTTCTTCTCTCCTATACAGTCATTTATTTTCTGAATTCATATTAATTTTGATATTTTTATATTTTTTAGGACACAAGTTAAAAATAAATGATACAACTTCTCTGATATCATAATGAAAAAAGTCATTAAATAATTATTTTATTTTATTTTATTTTATTTTATTTTATTTGTCCCACTTTATATTAAGTGGCCTTAACTACTATGTACTTACATTAAAAAAATAAGTACAGTGTACACTGTAAAAAATAAAAAACACAATTTGTTGAGTCAGCTTAAAATAATTTGTTACCCTGCTGCCTTAATTTTAAGTTCAGTCAACTAAAATAAGTTTAGTCAACTTGAAATGTTAAGTTGTACTAAGTAACAACTTAGATATTTGTGTTTGCTAAACTTAACAGATGGGTAAGTAACCCAGCTGCCTTAACATTTTAAGTTGATTCAACTCAAATATCCAAGTTGTCACTTAGTATAATTTAACATTTAAAGTTGAATAAACTTTTTTTTTTTTTTTTTTTTTGAGTTGACTGAACTTAAAATTTTAAGGCAGCCAGGTTACAAATTATTTTAAGTTGACTCAACAAATTGTTTTTTACAGTGTACTTAATGTGGTCACATTGTATTACAAAACACATTTGCTGCTATTGAGGTGGGATATGGGTACGGTTAGGGAGAGGTTTGGTGGTATGGGTAGGTTTAAGGGTGGGTTAAGGTGTAAGCGATGGGTCAACAGTGCAATTATAAATGTAATTACAGAAATTAATTACAGTTGTAATTGCATGCATGTATTTTTTAAATCTAAGTACAATGTAAATACATGTATGTACACAATAAGTGCATTGTATCAAATGATTAATTTCAGTGTAATTATATAGCACTTAAGGTCACTTAATATAAAGTGGGCCTTTTACAAGTTAAAGAAATATTATGGGCAGCGTTTGCATATGATCTGTTGATTAATATCCAGTGATAGTGTTTAGTGATTTCTCTATTCAATTTTGCAGCACATGGTTCATTTGGGTTGTAATTTGCATTATGTGAAATAATGCCGGTGTGCTATATTCCATTGTGTAATTTTTACATGCTTCTTTCCTCCAGGTCATTTTAAGTGTGAAAACTCATCAAGTTCACTAACGAGCACCTTTGCTATGCTCATTTCAATTTTGAAGACAGCAGAAAATTTAATTAGTCAGTCAGAAAAGTTGTTCAACAAGACTAAGTTAATAAGAGCCGGCCGAAGGTCACGGCCCACAGTGCAATGAGACACAAATGACGCAACACGAGGGAACTCAGGCCAGGCGTACGAATTGTCCTCATTATCAGGCACCTTTTACTGTCTCTGCTCTCGATTCCCCGGAGAGGCCAATTAGCTATAGATGAAACTCATTTGTTTGCAGGGCTTGGTGTGTTGTGCGCTAGAAATCGCAGTTAATCCGATTGGTTAACTGGGCCGTAGCTGGTATGATGAAGAAAATGCACCTCAAGTATTTGCAGCATGACCCATCCAGTATGGCTCAGAAGATATCAAGCTATGATTGCTTTTCTGAAAATGTCAAATTTTATCGTTTTTTTTTATGCATTTGGCAGGCACTTTTAGCCAAAGTGATTTGAAGTGCATTCAAGGTATCAATTTTATCAACCCATGACCTTGCCGTCGGTAATGCTCTATCAGTTGAGCAACTGAGAAAGACGCAATCGTTGGTGCTGAAATTGGTGCTGAAATCTTATACCATGCATCTTACATCATGTATTAAATATATGTTGGGTTTTCTAAAGGTTATCTGAACTTTCTGACATTTACAGTGAGGATAAGAAAGACTAGAAATGGGAAAGTGATTCTAAAGCAATTCTAACATTATTACATTCATTCTTTTGCTGTACAGATTAAAAAAGGACTCAGCAAATCACGTGATAGCCGTATGAGGAAAAGTAGGCTAAAATATATGTCATTATTTACTGAAATCTCATGCTTTTCACGTTTGTCAAGAACAATTTAGCTCTACTTCTAACAAAAAGCTTTAGAAAATATAATGAATATAAATATCGTATAACTATTTCATTTAACTGGTAAGTAGATATTTCTGATTAAACTTTTCTATTGAAGTTGTTCCAAACCTTTATGAGTTTGTTTCTTCTGTTGACCATAAAAGTTGATATTTTGAAAAATGTGGGTAACCAAACATTTGCTGGTCCCTATTGACTTCCATATCATGAAAAAAATGCTATGGAAGTCAGTGGGGACCAGAAACTGCTCACATTCTTCAAAAAAAAAAATCTTCTTTTGTGTTCAGCAGAAGAAAGAAATTCATACAGATTTGGAACACCTTGAGGGTGAATGCATTTTCATTTTTGTGTGAACTATCCCACTAATTCCCACTAGCTTAGCTTTCTTGGTAAACCAACTTTAGCAGAAAGACATTTTTTTTAGTTGAGTTGCTGGTTAACAGCATGGCTATGCATGTTCACCAGCTAGACCAGCACTAACTAGGAGAAACCAATCTGGACCAACATGAAAATTCATGACAAGGGCCACTTGTCAATAATTACTCCAGCATTTGGTGGTAATGTTGCATATTAGCCATATTTTTGCCATTGCATCTGTTGGAATCCAACAAAAATGGCTGTCTGTATTCCTTCCTGTCTTAAGTAAGATTGAAGAATTTGTTAGCATCCATCTGTGTTCAGTTTATGTCATGTTTAACTGCAGTGAGAAGTGGAGGAAAGTGAGGAGGAAAGCCCAAGTGATCTGTGGGATTGAGTTGCGGGTGAAGAGGGTGAGAGTGAGCTTAGCCTAGCTTGACCTCTGCGCTGTTGTTTATGAGAACAGTCCCAGGCTGCACTGCTTCGATGGACTGAATGATAGCCTACTAACATTTGTCGTGGAAGCTGCTCTGAAACTGTAGCTTGTCAAGCTACAGGCGATTGAAAATCTAAATTCTTAGGCTGCAGTCAAACTTATCTTGAAAAATATTTAGCTACAATACACTAATATTGTAATAAAAGTGTAATATTGTAATAAAATATGTTTCATTGAATGTATTTTAGGGGCAATAGAGTGCTGTAGGACATGGGAATGACTTTTTACACTTATGGTTTGATATGGGTGAATGGGGTTTTGGTTAAATGTCTTAAAGGAAACATCGAATGCCCATTTTCCAAAAGTTTGTATGATTTATTAGGAGTCTTAATGAAATGTCAGTAACATACTTTGGTTAAAATTCCTCAGTGGTTGTGAAAACACCCTTTTTACCTTGTCAAAAACAGCTCTGTTCAGAAAGACCTGTTTCTGTGCATGTCTCTTTAAATGATAATGAGCTCTGCTCACTCTGCCTCTCTTCTAACCCTTAAAGTGTACAACTGGCTGAGGGTGGAAATATGCTAATGTAATGTGTGTGTGTGTGTGTGTGTGTGTGTGTGTGTGTGTGTGTGTGTGTATATATATATCAGTGGCGGCTACTGGTCTGTCAAATAGGGGAAGCTCATTTTCGGTCTACATCATAAAATTGTCTATTTATTTATTCACAAGAATGTGCCTTATTGTCATAAGTGAGTCACAATGCAAACAATCGTAAAAAAAAAAAAGCTTTAGTTTTATTATGCAAAATATGATGTATTTTTTCTTTTAGTCAGATGCTACTATATAGTATAAATATTTTGCAATTTAAATAAGGTTATTATGGAGATTTATTTATTTATTTATAAAGTATTTTAATAGAAATATAAGGTTTCATTATGTTATGTTAAAATTTTTCAAGATTACTATATATATATATAAATTTATAGTCATCCTCCATGTTAATATGTAATGTAGTAATCTATATATATATATTGATTACTACATTAAATATTAACATGAATGAATGAATGAACGATCTAAAAAAAATATTAAACTCTGTAAAAGTGAAACAAGGAATGTGGTGTATAATTGTGTGAAATGTATGATGAAAATCAAGCAATTTCGCCAAGCAAATATAAAGAAATAGGTTTTTCAGCAGTTTTTATTTCGACTGAACTTGAGAAATCCGCGATGGGACTGAGCGCGAATAGCTTCAGCGATTCCTTATAGTACAAAATCGCTGTCAGTCAAAAGGAGATGCAGTCTTTCGACAGACCCTCCAATCATCACGCAGAAGCTCGGAGTCCAGGCCAGCCCACTCCTCATTTGCTCCTCATTCACCCCCAGAGACGCTGAGCGTCCGTGGGCGGGACATAATCGCAGCGTTTATCCAATGACCGTCTAGTTTCAAAGCACTGAAAAAAAAAAACGTTCAAAGCAGCCGCATTGAAGTCAATGGACGCTGGGCTTCAACGGGGAAATGCACTGTGACGCTACGGGAATGTATGAGAAGAAAATCAAGTCAGCCGACCTGCTATATCTAACTGATTCTGAACGAACTCGTCTTTGAGATGAACGTTTTCTAACGCATTTTAGTCAATAAAATGTTAATACAATAGTACATAATTTGACCATTAATTTTGTGACATTATAGGGGAAGCTGAGCTTCCCTTGCAGTCTTAAAGAAATCGCCACTGATATATATATATATATATATCCAAACACCATGAAAAAGTGAATTTTGCACGATGTCCCTGTTAACATGTGACCCTGGACCACAAAACCAGTCATAAGTAGCACGAGTATATTTCGTAGCAAAAGCCAACAACACATTGTATGGGTCAAAATGATCTATTTTTTCTTCTGTAAATGACTAGTAATATGCATTGCTAAGAACTTCATGTGGACAACTTTAAAGGCAATTTTTTCATGATTTTTTGCACCCTCAGATTCCAGATTTTCAAATTGTTGTTTCTTGGCCAAATATTGTCCTCGGCTAACAAACCATCAATGGAAAGCTGATTTATTCAGCTTTCAGTTGATTTCTAAATCTCAGTCTCAAAAATGTAAACTTATGACTGGTTTTGTGGTCCAGGGTCGCATATGTAATTAACACAAGCTCAAAATATTTTCACATTTTATTCCATGATAAAATACATCAGTAATACTGAGTAATAAGCGTTTATATATCTTGAAAAAGCCTAACAAGCGTTTAATGGGACTACAGTTGTTGGGGATATAAACATCATCTTACCAAACTCATCTATTCACTTGTCCACTTATACAGCCTTATTGCCATTTTATTTCTGCTCTTGGAAACTATTTCAACTCAAACTTCCCAGTTTTTAGGTTTTAAAGAATTTTGGGGAAGTTTATTGGTGGTGACTAATCCTGTGACTGTAGTGTAGTTCGTTTATAGCCTAACTTCAACTTTTTTTTTTTTTCTCGAGGCAATTGTATTTGGGCTTCAACATTTAAAAAAAGTAAGTATCTTGATGAATAAAACGTCTATGAATCATGGTTTTAGTCATAGTCTTTTGACTAAAATGCCATTTGTTTTAGTCATATTTTAGTCATCTAAGTGGTTTTAGTCTAGTTTTAGATGACTAAATCTACAGTAAATTTAGTCGGATAAAATCTAATAGGTTTAGTTGCAGCGTAATGCATTTATTAAGCCTTTCTCAAAAAATTCTAAACTCATTACCTGTATATAGGTTTGATATTAAGGTTTTATCATGATAGACGCTGATTTAATTGCGGTGACACATAACATGCCTTTATATTAAAATTAAATAAAACAACTTCTCATTAAAAAAAACAAAAACAAGTCTTCTTTTCAATGAAATACCAATGGTTTTATAAGCTAATTATGCATATGCGTTTTAACAACTTGTTTACCGTATTCTTCATTCTTTTAAGCAGGCATATTTAATTCTATAAATACATTTAGATTAATCTTTATTAGGGCTACTAAAGTGATTCAGTCAAGAGCAGTGAGTGATTTTATGTATTTCTTTTGCTGCTTAATTAACGTCAGTGACTCTGACTGTAACAACTAAATTAGACTGCTGTCCCTTTAAAACTGAATGCATAGGTGCAATGTGCTGATACATGTCCGATATTCTCCCAACTGTTTACATTCACTTAAGACACAATCGACTGTGTTTACTTGAATACTCATCAAAATGGACAATTCGACAATTCATTTTGTGTGCATTTCTCCGTTCATGAGATGCGAAAGAGTACTTGTGTGCTGGTTGAGAGGCGCTGCTTCGGTGTCTGTGCTCAGAAAACCCGGACAGAATTGAGTTCTGTTTTTGCGTCGTCAAATTTATCCATATGTCTGCTCTTTTCTTACTCCTAGATATTGACAGTTTTTAACATTTTATGAGATGTGCAGCAAGTGTATGTTTGCTTATGACTTGCTGGATGGATCAATAGGCTATGATACAGTTCATAACCTCCTGCCATGCAGCATATTCGTCTTGAATGAATCTCTTCCCAAATCGTCCCTGCCTAACATTTTCATCTTGTTTTTATGCGTTGACGAATATGTTAACAGATTTTCATCATAGTTTTTGTCATTTAAAATGAGTTTTAGTTTATCTCCTCTTTTTCGTCAGTGAAAAAAATTTACGTTGACAAAAATGAAATTAACAGCATAGACCAATTTGGAGTAGATGTCCCAGTCACTTGCTGCTGTGTGCGCATAGTGGTTGCACAAAAACACTGGTAACAAGTGGAAGTAATTGGAAAAAATCAATGGAATAAGAGAAAAATATATTTTTGTGCCTTTTGATGTCAAAATTGGAATGCTAATAATTTGTATAGAATACTGTCGTCAAAGACGCCATTTGAAGCTAAACGCAGATGTTTAAATGGACGTACTATAGATGAAAACTTCTATGATTACTGTACTTTTAAAGCATAAATTGGATTTAAACAATAGGTCTACATAATATTCACATATGCTGTTCATAGGGGACGTATTGTATTATCCCTACAGTTACAGCATGGAATATTGCTTAAACCTATTACTATTAAGATTTTTCTCACAATTCTAACTTTTTTTTTTTCGCAAATGCAGATTTATATGTTCTACTTCAGACTTTATAACTCATGAGTTCTGAGGGAAAAAAAGCCAGAAGTGTGGGGATAAACTTCTATTCTGAGAGAATGACAAGATGTTTTTTCCTCGTTAGAACTTTGAGATATAATCTCGGAATTGTGAGAAAGAAGTCAGAATTTTGAAATATAATATCAAATTTACCTTGTTTTTTATTCTTTTATTCCATGGCTCCATAGACTGCTTCTTGAACCCGTCATTTTCTGCCACCAGATAGGCTCTGCTCACAAAAAACGTCATCACTGTTTCAGATCTGTAAAACTATCCCACTATCTAATGGCAATTTCACTGAATGTTGATGTTTATCGCTGGGTGACAAGCTCTTGTAATATGCGGAGAACATTTTGAAAATAATTGGTCTATTGGTCACAGAACTTATTTTCTGCAATAATTGCCCAAAAGCCAGTGGAAAAATCATGTTTTCTTTTTGTCGAGGTAACCAGGGTGATGCTACATAAGTTATTGCCATGTTGTCAAAACTAGTGGCGCACAAAAAAATCTATTCATATAAGAATCGCGATTCTGTCTTCTAATGATTCTAATGGATTCACAAGTTTTAAAATTGTTGTGAAGCAGCAGTTCTTAATGTTGTTTCTCGTATTCCCTCTGCTCTGCATCTCTCTGTGTGTGCCTCTCTCTCTCCCTCTCTCTCACACCCTCCTGCTCTGACTAACCTGCCCTTTTGGTCCGGTCTAGGTGCCCCGGGTTCACGATTTCTGCCAAGGGGCGATTGTGCCCTCATATTATATACTTTATGTGTACAGACAGACAGATATTTTCCACATAGCTACGAGAAGCGTTTAACATGGACACACACACAGTTGCCGTGGTAGCGAGCAATACTTGCTGGAAAGCACTTCTTACTGTTACAAAATAAACAATTACTTTACAAAACTGCTACAATGCAATCATGTATTCTGCTGCATTAAAGCTTTAATCAGGATAAAACCGTAACAGTTATATTAAAAGCTAACATAAGCAGGAGCATTTACAAATCACAGCATATCTAAAAGTATGATAGAACAACAAACAAAAACACATACTATTCTGAAACGTCCTGTAAGAGCCATGCGTACACAGCTTCTGCCGTGATCCTCTTCACTAATATTCTCTGGGTCTCATTCGGGCTCAAATCGTTAAGCAATATTGATGACGCCATTGTTTACAATACAACCGAATTGCATGTGAGGGGTGTGACATTTATAAATGTTCTCTAGCGGTTTAGTGAATCACAACACGCTGGGCCAGCTAACCAATCTAAGCCCATTGCGTATTTCTGAGGGAGGGGCTTCACAAAACCCGGAAATCATCTGATCATTTATCAGAGAAGGGACAGGGCGATGTAGAATAAAGGTAAATTATGTGAAAAATTTAGCGTGAAAAATGAGGCACGTTATTTTACAATTTTTGATTATTTCCTTTGTTGTATTGAAAATAAATGCCTTTCCGATCTGATATGTGATGTGAAAAGGTAGAATAACAAGTTTTGCAAAAAGCGGATTCCAACTCGGGTCGATCGTGTCAAAAAGTCAACGCTACGCGCTTTACCGCCTACACCACTTGAACCATTGTTCAGCAGGCCTCTTCTGTAATGTTGACTAGCCCAGGGTTGCCAGGTTTTCACAACAAAACCAGCCCAACTGCTACTTAAAACTAGCCTAATAGTAGCCCAATTTTATTACACGGGGGGTAAAATACACATTTTTGGCAGGATTCCACTGGTAAAATTAGCATTCCAGGGGCTAAATATTACATTATTGGGGTCGCTTCAATCCGCGGACATGAAAAACAACCCACGGCAACAGTGTTAAAGTAGCCCAATTCCGTTGAAAAACCAGGCACTTGGCAACACTGACTAGCCCGCTCGCAAGTTTTTGGGCGGAGTTAGTGTAAATGGCCTTTTCCAGCAAAGTCCCCTTAAGGCAATTAGTTTCACTCGGCCGCCATCTTTGAAATGCCTCTCGGGCAAGCAAGTGCAACATCAGATTCTCCAAAACTGTTCACCAAGCTTACGATTAAATTTAATATTTGAAATCACCAATGAAATCTGACAAGAACTGCTTCATAAATATTGTTCCTTATGTTTCAATAGTGTTAAAAAAAAGCTTATTTTCCAGGCTAGATCAGCCAGAGCGCATGCGCAGTACTGATTGCACGTCTCAGAATGCTGACTGTTTCTATAGCAACCGAGACTTCTAACTTTACTAATAAACGATTGGCTCGTTCAGTAAGAAGGCGGGGCTTCGCGGCCATAATTAGTGTTGCATCTTTCCCCATTCAAAACTATACTAGTGACAAGTCTTGGGTATTCTATAGTCTTTGCTTCCAGGAAGGAGGGCTATTTGCATAGATACTTTTTTTTTTTTTTTTCGTTATGTAGAGCAGTATTTATCTTCCACAAAAACATTGGAGGATCTAAATTAGGTTGACATTATAAATTATTCAAAACTTTGTGATAAACAGCAGTATTTAGAAATTATAATGAACAACTTTTCACCCTACATCACTTCACCCTTAACAGCTTGTTAGTGCAACTCGTCAATTTTGATCTACTCTCACTCTGCTAACACACTGTCTAGTTATCACCCAATCCTGTTAATCCCAAAATGACAGATACTTTACATCACTATTCGAAACACTTCTCCTGTCTGAAAAGTGTGGCCTAATCTAGTGACTGAACTCATGTGGCCTTTATGGGGTTTTAAAATAGTTGACTGCAAATGACATCATGCCAATTATTTTCTTTCTAATGAGGGGAAGCTTTCTGTTTTCTTGTTTGTTTATTTGCTTGCAACTTGTATAAACACGCAATTAGCTGTACAAGGCATTTTTGTGCTGTTTTGATATTCTAATTCAATGCGCAACCGCTAATATGACAGTCTGCCAGAGTGACTTTCGATAGCCTTGTAAGCAACTTGTCTTTTTGTACCCTTTTTTTACTCCGACAGTATACAGTATGCCGAGCGTCATGCACTTTGGGATGAATGCCCCAACGACGGCGTAATTAAATTTCACACATTAACACTTAGATCATTACAAGCAGACTAACCCTACAAGCGGCGCCTGCAGTCTCTCTCCTGGAGCCACAGGAATAAAAGCCTCTTAATGTGTAATTCTGAACGCATTCGCGGCGAACGTGCCACATTGAGTTCGAATGAGTTGAAAGAGCTGAAGCCTGCATTTAGTCGTTCTTTACGATCTCATCAGAAAGATGTTTGCATAAAAGCTGGTGACTCACCTGTGTCCAGTGCTGCTGTGTTATTGCATTCTGATGTTCTTTTCCCCCCTATTTATTCTTTTCAAATCAGTATGAACAGGAGGTGAGTGTGATTCACCAAGGGGCTGCCAGACATTGAGATTATACAGCTTTCAAGTTGTGGCCTACATTTTCATCTCATAGTACAAATTGGAAATTGTATGTTGTACACAATATGTTGACACGTCTCAGAGAAAGTAGGGAAGCAAATGAGAAACCGTGCAATCCCAAAACAAAGGACATGAATGTGGATGAGTGTATTAGAGGAAGATTACTCTGAGAGACACGAACAAACGTAGCCAATCACGCTGCCCTCCGCGTGACCACATGTTGTACCCGGACCGCGGAAGAAATGGCAAAGGTGAAATCTTAGAGGAGATTATGCAGAGCAGTTCAACGGTGTGCCGGCGAAGCGTTGTGAAAAATGATTCAAGGGATTTTGACAATGAAAGAGGCAGCTGTTGTTTCACTCTTACAATCAGACATTTTTATGATTTACAGAAGACGGCCACTAAAATATCCTTCAGTGTAACATGGGTCATATACCAAAAAGTCTTGTCGTAGAGAATCATCAGATAACATTTAAAAGACTCTATTTATGGATCACAGTACAGCATATATATATATATATACATACATTATACACATTTTATAAGCATGTTTTTAATTACTTTTTTTATTTCTTATAAAAGTCAGTCAAGTATTTCTGTTAAACGTTTTTGTGTTGATTTGTGATATTTTTAAAAAATGCATTTTACCATTAAGTATACATATTTATTTATTAAAGATGCATACACTTACATGTATTCAACCTATAAGGAAAAATGTGTTGATTTAAGTTGTGTTATTACATTTTTATAACATTTTATTTATTATTTTGTTTCAT
>NC_066873.1:11398083-11483083 GCF_022985175.1 Labeo rohita
GTCAAGCTTTTCAGCCGCATATTGAATTGCAGTCAAGATGAGATGGTGAAAGACTTGGAACAGGTTTGTCGCATTGTTTAACATATTTCTTAGACAAAAAGAAGTTCTTTGAGAAACACTTGACCTTTTTCTTTACTGATCTTTATCGGTTTCACATAGGGAGATGTTTCAGAGACAGTGCGGATGTTTTTTGAGGACAGCAAGTCTTTCCCTCCAGCAGCCAAGAGTCTTCTGACTATCCAGGAGGTGGATGCTTCATTGAGCCGTCTGGCCCAACTCACAAAGGAGGACGATCAGCAGGCAGAGCTGCAGGACATTGCTAAAAAGTCAGATATAAATCATTTTTACGCTTTTATTATATAAAATTCTTATTACAGGTGTTTCCAGTTGTTTGAATTTTGAGAACGCTAACATAAAATGTGTTTCTTGATTCCCAGATGTACCGGAAATGATCTGAAGTGTTACATTCGTTTGGTCAAACATGATCTGAAGATCAACTCTGGGGCTAAGCATGTGTAAGTGTCGCTGACAATTTTTTTTTTTTTTTTTTTTTTTTGTTCTAGAAGTTCACTTCAAATTTACAGAAAATGTACTCACCTGCTTGTCATCCAAGATGTTTGTGTCTTTCTTTCTTCAGTTGTAAAGAAATTGTTTCTTGAGGAAAACATTTCAGCAATGTTCTCCATATAGTGGACTTCTATGGTGCCCGTGAGTTTGAACTTCCAAACTGCACTTTACATGCATAAAATAACAGATTGTTTCGCTAGATAAGATCCTTATTCCTCAGCTGGGATCGTTTAGAGTCCTTTGAAGCTGCATTTTGGAAGTTTCAAACTCACGGGCACCATAGAAGTCCATTAAATGGAGAACATTCCTGAAGTGTTTTCCTCAAGAAACATGATTTCTTTACAACTGATGGAAGAAAGACATCTTGGATGATAAGGGGGTGAGTAAATGATCTAAATCAGTGGTGCCCGACCCTGTTCCTGGAGATCAGCTTTCCTGCAGAGTTTAGTTCCAACCCTAATCAAACACAACTGTCTGTAATTATCAAGTGCTCCTTGAGATCTTAATTAGTTGGGTCAGGTGTGTTTGGTAAGGGTTGGAGCTGAAATCTACAGGAAAGTCAATCTCCAGGACCAGGGTTGAGCACCCCTGATCTAAATTATCTAAATTTTTGTTCTGGAGGTGAACTTCTCCTTTAAAGGCATTGTGTTTATTCTGCGTTATTCAGTGTGAATTTTCTCTTATCAGTTTGGATGCTGTGGACCCCAACGCCTATGATGCCTTCAAAGCCTCCCGAAACCTTGGTGACGTAATTGACCGAGTGCTACGGAACCAGCAGGATGCTTCTAATGGAACAGGGCCCAGAAAGATCCTCAGTGTGGAGGCATCTCTGATGACCCCCGTACAGCCAATGCTGGTCTGAATCTCTAGTGCTCTTAAATGGATAGTTCACCTAAAAATCAAAGTTGTGTCATTAACTACTCACCCTTGTGCCGTTCATCTTTGGAATCAATCAATCAAGTACTTTATTGTCATTGTGTAACACAACGAAATTTCTCTTGTGACAGTCCCAAGTGCAGTTAGCAATACACAATACAATACAATAAATTAAGATATTTTTAATGAAATCCAACTCTGTATAGACATCAACGCAACTACCATGTTAAATTTTTAATGATGTCCTTACTAACTTTCTAGGTCTTGAACATAGTAGTTGCGTTGCTGTCTATGCAGGGTCCAAAAGCTCTTGGATTTCATCAAAAATATCTTAATTTGTATTCCGAAGATGAACGAAGGTCTTTCAGGTTTGGAACGACATGAAGTTGAGTAATGACAGAATTTTCATTTTTGGGTGAACTAAAACTGAAGTTATTTTTTTTTAAAAAAAAAGAAACAATAAAAGATTGTCCCTAGTTTTTAAAGTTTTCTTAAATTGTATCAATTGCTTGTTTTACTTTTTTATTCTTGTAGGCAGAAGCATGCAAGTCCATTGAGTATGCCATGAAGAAGTGTCCTAATGGGATGTATTCTGAGATTAAGTATGATGGTGAGCGTGTGCAGGTCCATAAGAACGGCAGTCACTTCAGTTACTTCAGTCGAAGTCTCAAACCAGTACTCCCACACAAGGTCAGGACCTCCAGTCTGTTAGCTTTTCAAATTGAATGCCATGGGATATTTTATATACATGTTCAAAACCATTAAAATCTATTTTAAAGAGTTTGATTTTCTCCCACAGGTCGCCCATTTTAAAGATTTCATACCGCAGGCTTTTCCGGGTGGCCAAAGCATGATCCTTGATGCTGAAGTTCTTCTTATTGATACAAAGACCAGCAAACCACTGCCTTTTGGGACTCTTGGAGTGCACAAGGTAAACCAGAAATCAATGTGTTTTTGATTTGGGATTAACCCATTCAGACCCTGCGTCCACTGAAATGGGCATCACATGACATCACATTGTTTAAACCAAAAAAATGTTATGTTTTTAAAATATGAGCAATGCCTGGTCACTGATTGGTCCCTGATCAGTCAATTACAATGAAGATCTGACTCCTAACTTAATCTGATTGAGCTACAGACATCACAAAAGAGAGACATGATAACCAACTAGACAGGAAGAGGAGGAACCCCATATTTTACCTTTTATATGCAAAATTATGTTAATGGTAGACTCATCAACTTGCACCGTTGGAAATTAAGACTATAAAATGATAATATTCAAAGTTATTTTGAAGATCTGTCAGAGTTGCAGAACACAGGATTTTTTTTAAAATCTACTGTCCATTGCAATGGACATCAGGTCTTAGCAGGAACCTCATGTATTAGTTGTATAACAGGTTGAGAAATTTGTGCAAGCATTTCAAAGCTAAATACAGAGGTACAAATTCAGATGTTTTTAATGTTTTATGAACATTGATGTTAATTAATGAAATTAATATTAAAATGATTTCATTTATGTCTTCAAAGTGACTATAACCTGTGGATCAATTTTTCATTGGTTTTATTGAGAAACAGCCATAGTGGATGTGAGATCAGTGAATATACAGCAACACACACACTCACACCACTTCCACACACACTGATGCCTTGATGCTGTAATGCACACAATCATATATTTATCAAAACAATCAGCAAGTACACATAAACCCATACATATACACACAAAGACATTTATACATGTACTCAGATTCACCCATTTCAACCATAAAACAAGTTTTTTTGAGTTATCATCTTACCTTTTTCCACATTCTTACGGCATTCTTAAAATGGCATTATTTAGTCATTCTCATGTAATTTCATACTTTCATTCAACTGTGAATGGATGCTGAAACAAACAAACAAAAAAAAGCACAATGAAATTAATTCATGTAGACTCATGCACTATTCTACTATTCAAAAGTTTGGATATGTGAGTTTTTTTTTAATTGTTTTTGATACAAGTCTCTTATGCTTACCCAGGCTGTATTTGATTAAAAAAATCATCAAATGTTATTACAATTTAAAACAACCATTTTCTATTGTAATATGTTTTAAAATGCAGTTTTGTTTTCCTGTAGCAAAGCTGAATTTTCATTGTCATTACTCCAGTCTTCAGTGTCACATGATTCTTCAGAAATTATTCTAATATAATGATTTGCTGCTAAAGAAACCTGATAAAATGCTGCTTAACATCTTATTAATATTTTTACATAAAAACAGTTATAATTTCTTATCAATATTTAATTTTATATTGATACATTTGTTCAGGATTTTTTTATGTGAATAGAAAAACAGTGTTTAAAATAAAAATCTTTAATAACATTATAAACACCTACTGTTACTTTTGATCGATTTAATGTATGCTTGCTGAAAAAAGTATTAATTTCTTTTTGCTTTTGTGTGTTTTTCAGAAAGCAGCTTTCCAGGACGCTCAAGTGGGTCTGTTTGTGTTTGACTGCATTTATTTTAATGGTGTCAGTCTCATGGACAAGTGAGTTTTCATTTATCTGAAAGTTACTGCTGGTTTATAATGAAACATTGGAAATAATGAAACATTTATATTTTATATTAAAGTTTGATTGATATTTTCAATGTAAGACTTGAAAGATATTGATGTGGTGATGTTTTCCAGGCCTCTCTGTGAGAGAAGAAAGTTTCTCCATGACAATATGGTGGAAGTTCCTAACCGGATTCTGTTTTCAGAAATGAAGCATGTCACGGTCAGTTTTGCAGTGTTATGTTTTTCTTTCTTTACCCATCTGTATGCATATATGTTTTGAGCAGTGTTGGGTGTAACGCGTTACAAAGTAACGCGTTACTGTAATAATATTACTTTTTTCAGTAACTAGTAGTGTAAGGCATTACTCGTCTGAAAATGGTAATATTATTACAGTTTTCCCGAGCTAGTTACTTGCGTTACATTTGCCAGTAGCACCTTCATCACACACAAGGCACACAACACAGAGAACAGAAGGGAAGGGGTGGGGGCGTGAATGGAACAGTGATTGGTCTGGGTTTGGCACGAGGTATCATTTACCATCACCGAATGGTCGACACCCGGCAGCCGGCAGCAGAGCGGCACCCGCAAAGACAGATGGGGAAAAATGGAAGCGTCAACAACGGCAAGCTCTTTTTCAGAGGAAGGTTCCCAGTAGCGCTGCACAATTAATCGTATCGCAATCGCAATGTCAGCCTGTGCGATTATATGACGGCAAAATGTTGCGATTATATTAAATAAGTTTGGACTTGAGAACACCTGCTTTTTTTTTTTTTGGATTTGGATTTGAGATTACTGACACTGACCAGAGAGAGGTACTGTGCAAGAATTAGAGGCCCTGTTTCACCTGGTATTAACATGCGTTTTCTGATGCGTCGATCTGATCACAAGTGGACAATGCTAAGTACAGGTGTAAATAGGGGTGTAAAACGTTTTCAGCTTGTCCACTTTTGACCACATCCACTTTTCAAAATCCCGTTTGTGTCCCCCTCACTTTCAAATTCGTTTGTTAAATTAATGTCTCGTATTGTAGAAAGCACGCGCAGCGCCGCTGAGAATTCGCACGATCCTTAAAACGAAACCGAAAGTTAAACGCGCACACGCCTTCAAAAGCAATTTTAATACGCGCTTTTAGAGAGCGGTTCCACAGTGCGCGCAAATTAGGCTACATAACATATATATGTTGTTATTTGTATGTATCCTATAATAGGTTGTGTAGTTGTCTATAGCTCTGTATCAGGCTTAAAAAAATTGGTCTCTATTTGCACTTTGAACATTGAGAGAGTAGCCTAGCCTACTTTGATTATGGCTGCACTATTGTTTGCACTTAATACAGCTATTCTTTTGTTTAGACTATTTTTATTTATACTGTTTTTGTTTATATTTGTAAAAAAGATCTTCAGTTAGGAGGTCAAACGTTCTAGAAGCTCATAATTCATGTACAGTTCTAATGTCTGAAGAGAATCACATGAAGTCATACAGGAGAGACGCCTGTCAGTTGAGTTTGTAATGTATGTAAATGCAGGAATGTGGTCAGAAGTGGTCGAAAGTGGACAGAAGAGATGGATTAAAACGCCAGATGTAAACGACTGTGTCTCCATTGTCCACTTGTGATCCGATCGACCAAAAACATATCCAGTTGTTGGCATAATAAAGACCCTAAAGAACACTCCTCCTTTGTATCTTCTCCCTCCATCTGATGCATCTCAGGCAATTATAGAGTAATTAAGAAAAAAAATGTAACTAGTAATATAACTAGTAATATAACTAGTTACTTTCTCCAGGGAGTAATAAAGTAAAGTAAGGCATTACTATTTTTGAGAGTAATATGTAATATGTAATATATTACTTTTTTGAGTAACTAGCCCCAACACTGGTTTTGAGTGTTCAAGAATGTTTACGCATGTGTAAGCAAGTCAAGTTAATTAAAGGATGATGTTATGGTAAGACTTATGTTTTTATATAGCTAATGACATTGTGTCCCAACAGAGAGCTGCTGACCTGGCAGAAATGATCACACGGGTCATCAGAGAGGGACTGGAGGGCTTGGTTCTAAAGGATATCAAGGTATAGCCTGACTATGATCTGAGTGTAATACTAGCACAATACTAGATTTGTATGCCATCAGTATAACACTGTGTTCTAATCTGTCTTTCATCATACTGCAGATAAAATCTGGCCATCTAATAAGACGTGCACTATTGGTTACATGCCCAGAGTCGCTACTGTTACATAAAACTATAATTTGGTGGCACTCTTAATAGTATATTGCTAAGCGACATTGAATTGCAGAGGAATTTGACCTAATTTTCATGCCAGCCATTAATGTTTTTCTAAATGGTTATTGCTGCTTTGAGTGCCATCCAGTTACCTTCTAGGAATAAGTGTTGCATTTGTAACATTTTGTGTGACAAATATCTCAATTCTAAGCATTATGTAAAATATCAAATAGACAGCGAATATGGGCAGAAGTACAAGTTTTTTTGGCATGTTCACACCACAGGAACTGGGAATGATTTTAGTTATAGGAACACATTTTGGGAGGACTAAATTAACTTTTAGACAGGGTTCATACAAGGTACTTAATGTTCCAATTTGACTTTTTGATGCCTTTTTTATTAGATAGCACAGTAGAGAGCAGACAGGAAAGTATTGGGTGGAAAGAGGGGGGTGGGATCAGCAAAGGACCTTGAGATGGGAATTGAACTCGGGTCGCCACGAGCACAATTGTGCTACATGTCGGGCCACTAATCACAAGGCTATTGTAGTAGTACTGACAATTCACTGAGTAAACGGTAAAACGCTTTTGCTGGAGACGCAAGAAAAGGAAAAGATGAACCAATTCAATTGAGTCATTATGTTGGAACCACTTCGACTGAGTCAAACTCGTGACTTCGATCATTTATTTCAAACGATTCACTGGCAAAAGCCAGATCAAATTAAAAGAGCCATTCATTTTCAAATTTCGATATTGCTTCTAATGATTATAAAAAGCATACAGTGATGGGTAAAATGGAGTTTTTTGAAACTCCAAATCAGTTAAACCAGTGCATGACAAAATGATTCACCATTTCAAAGCGCTTCAATTGGATTGCGTATGGGATTTGCGAACCATCATTTCAGATCAGGACTCTGAGTGTGGATCACGAATCATTTCACTTTGATCGGAACTTTGTGTATCGCATGATATTCTTGATATTTGGGATTCCGATCTGGAAAAAAAAGATTTGCGATACACAAAGTTCAGATCGAAGTGAAATGATTTGCGATTCATGCTCCGAATCCTGATCTGAATTGATGGTTCGCAAATCAATATTCAGATTGGGAGCGTGGATTGTGAATGACTTGATTCAGATCGGGACTTCTTTCGCAAATCATTTGATTCAATTTGGGATTTCGGAGTGTGTATGGTGAATTATTTGTTTCAGATCAGAATTTCAGAGTGGTTCCGCAAATATTTTTTTTCTTAAACAATAGAAAACATCAAACAATTAAAGGAGAAGTCAACTTCCAAAACAGATTCATATATAATGTACTCACCCCATTGTTATCCAAGATGTTCATGTCTTTCTTTCTTCAGTCGTAAAGAAATTATGTTTTTTGAGGAAAACATTTCAGCATTTTTCTTCATATAATGGACTGATACGGTGCCCCGATTTTAAACTTCCAAAATGCAGTTTACATGCGGCTTCAAACAATCCCACATGCGGGGAACCATATCAGTTATATGAAGAAAAAATGCTGAAATGTTTTCCTCAAAAAACATAATTTCTTTATGACTGAAGGAAGAAATACATGAACATCTTGGATGACAATGGAGTGAGTACATTATATGTGAATCTTTGTTTTGGAAGTGGACATCTCCTTTAAGGCAGTGCAGTTATAAAAACAAAACAAAAAAAGAACAAAGTATACACAAATACAAATCCTTAAGAAATGTAACTGTGGTTTTACTCTAGTAAAAAAAACTATACTTTGTAATACTTTAGTAGTAATACTTTGCATTTGCTTTATTTTTGCTATTTTGCTTTATTAGTATATTTTTATTTATCAGTTTATCTTTTTAAAAAAAAATCGAAAGAGAATACATTGTCTGACGAGTGAGATCTCTGAAGTCAGATTGAAGTCTGATTAAAAAACTAGTAGTAGTGCTTGAAAAGTCATTTCATATTACAGTATCTGTGCAAACCCTGTTTAGAGTAAGGACTAACACAACACAATAAAAACTAGTTTTGACATAAGTGTACTAGTGTTGTCAAAAGTACGTCGGTATCGGTTCGTACTGAAATTTTAGGAATGTGATGGTACCAGCATTTCCTGCTAGTATTTTGAGCACTGTTGAGTGGATTCTTTTAACACCTCTGATTGCCCACTGTGTTCACGTGCTCAACAGATATGTCTTTGATTGGTTCATCGCTTCTTGCTCTTCGCCGAACAGTTACACGGATAAACACGTGTTTGAAAACCGAGTCTGTGCGGATCCCTAATAAGTGCTTAATACCTAATAAGTGCTTTGAGAACAGCGTGAAAGATGTGTATTTACAAGTTTTTGAAACGATCATCACTGTAGCTAATCACAGACATATCTGAGCGTGTGAATAAAATGGCCAATCAGAGGTATTTAAGAAAACGCTCAACAGTGCTAAATTTAAAATTTTGGACGGACTGGTACCATCAGAAGTGAAAGTGATGCATTACAACAATACATTTATGTTTGTGGGGTCACTTCATGGCTTTATTACTGTTTCAGGGTCATTATGAACCAGGAAAGCGCCACTGGTTGAAGGTGAAGAAGGACTATTTGAATGAAGGAGCGATGGCAGACACTGCTGACCTTGTGGTGCTTGGTGCTTTCTATGGCAAAGGCTCAAATGGTCAGTATCAGGAGTCCAAACCGAATGGGTTTCGAACAGTATCTGAACTTCTGGTGTAACAGTTTGAAATACTGTTTTTCTGTGTGCCAGGTGGAATTATGTCCAGTTTCCTTATGGGATGCTACGACCCAGAATCCAAGAAGTGGTGCACTGTGACCAAGTGTTCAGGAGGCTATGACGACGCCACCTTAGCCAGACTGCAAAAGGAGTTGGACGTCATCAAAATTGGCAAGGTAAATCTCATGATTTAATCAGTTGTGGCAGGTTTATGAAAGATGCATGTGATAATTTTCCTATGTATCTCGCTAACACAGGATCCAAGCAAGATCCCAGGATGGTTGAAGATTGTCAAGAACTATTACCCAGATTTCGTTATCCGAGATCCAGAAGTAAGACTCTTCCTAATACAACCGAAGGAATGCTTAATGTTTATGTGCTTGTAATGTGAAATGAGCTTGATAAGGCTCTGTTAAAAGCCTGCTTACAGTTGAGCATGTAATAGAAAAATGGCAATGAAAGAACTTTATTGCCTTGTTATCTCTTTAACTCAGATGAATGTGTTTAATAGTCCGTATAACACTCAAATGTTTAAGATGCTTGTACTGAATGGAAACCGTAGTAGTTTGTTTTGTGTATTGGATTAAAAGAAATAATGCATCCCATTTGTGAATGCTTACAGAAAGCACCAGTTTGGGAAATAACAGGAGCAGAGTTTTCCAAATCAGAAATGCACACCGCAGATGGCATATCCATCCGCTTCCCACGATGCACTCGAATGCGTGACGACAAGGACTGGAAGACCGCCACTAACCTTCAGCAGCTCAAGGTACCCTTGATTGGAAAATGATATTTGCATATATTTTGCATGGAGAAGCAACCAGGGACTTGTAGGATGTGCCATCAAGCGTCTCAAAGATAATGCTACATGTGTCATTTCAAACTAGTCTTTTCTTGGCATGTTCAAAATGATAAATCAACTTAAGTTGACATGAAATAAAAATTCACCTATTCACCATCTGTTTTGTAAATGCCTGTTCGGTTTCATTTTTTTTATTTTTTTTTCACCACAGAATGTTTCATCAAAATGTCACAACTCGATTTTCCAGTAAAACGTGTTTTTTTTTTCTGTGATGTATGGCAGACTTCTCTATTCATTTAGTCTGCTTAAACCCCACCCGCCAACAATCAATCAAGCTCACATTCTTTTTTTTTTTTTTTTTTTGTGGAATGCACATTTCACAAAATTCAGTCAACAGCTGATGGGTAGAACCAAGTCCCTTTTCAATATTTAATTTCTTTTTTTTTATTTCAGTAATCTGAGATTCTTGGATGCAAGTTGCTATATGAAAGAATAGCTGTTGCTACTTCTGTATAATCGCAACTTTCAATAAATTATCTTTCTTATAAATATTTTGTTTTTGCAGGAGCTGTATCGTATTTCAAAGGAGAACTGTGATTTTGAGGTAACAGCTGGTCCGTCCAAAACTAGCCAAAATGACAAGAGCTCCTCAGGAGGCGAGAGCGGAGGAAGCTCTCCTTCTGTGTCTCATGGAGCTTCCACAGCTAACAAGACCAGTGAGTGTTTACCATGAACAGATCCTGTTTGGTCTATGGTTGTCAAGTGTGACATTTGCATTGTAAAAGTACCATTAAAAAAAGTTCTTACATTCTGTAATTGTTCCAACTGTTCAGAAAACGGTCATACTCCCAAAGCAAAGGCAGTGAAAACCGAATCACCTTCTTCAGCAGTTAAGAGGAAACTACCCGCAGAGAAACAAGATGCCAAGAAGGTTTGTTATCTGGCGAACCCATATATACTATACTATTCAAAAGTTTAAGGTCATTAAGGATATGTTCACACTGCGAGCCTTAGTGCTCAATTACAATTTTTGGTTTTTTTTTGGTATAGCTGTTAGCATTGTTGTTTTAAATGTGGCCAGTATTAGATTTCCAGTGTGAACAGATCATGGTTCTGAAGTGAGAGAACAATGCAAACTGGGTTGCCAGGTTTTCATAACAAAATCTAGTCCAATCTAGTTTCTAGTTTCCCCACGTTCTGGGGAGTAAAAATAGCATTAGTGGGGTCACTTCAACCCATGGAGTTGAAAAACATCTGCAGCAAGGGATGTAACGTTATCAAAATTTCTTAGCACGATTATAGTGTCCAAAATTATCATGGTTATCAGTATATCATGGTGTTGTTAAAATGTGCTGACACACAAATCGTTTCACCAAGTTTTATATTTAAAAACAACAAATAAAATGACTTTTTGTTTGCATAAACATTAAAACTATAACATTACTAATGATGTCCGGACTTTAAGTGACATGACTGATAACAGTTTATCAAATAACATGTTCGAAATGTTCAAATAAAGCTTTGAGAAGGTTTCATAAAATGGTAAACCTCACATTATAGCCTTTAAATGAAAAAGGATTACGTAAAAATTAATTAAAAAGCTCCCAAAGTATAGTGCAATGACCATATCCCGTATCAAAACTCAGAATATTTCATTTCCATACCTAAAATGTATATTTTATAGTCACCCTTGTGCACATTGATTATAAACACAGCTAAACGGTTTCCTACCAGTGGCCATCAGAAAACTTAACATCTTGCAGTTTTATCACAGGTAGAATACAAAATGTTTCAATATAAGCATTTCAGTTGAATGTAATCTATGCGATATTTCAAACATTTAACCCACATGAGAAAAATCAACCCTTCGCAAAAATCAGCTAAATTCTGTGCAAAAAAAAAAAGTGGATTTGGCAACCCTGCATCCAATGTAAGCTGCAGGAATCAGATGTAACTGATCATGGGTCAAGACAAGAGTAAGGAGAGATAACTGACAAATCATGCTGGAGGATTTGCTGCTCAGCAGATAATGTGCTTATATCTGATCTTGTAAGATGTGCTCCTTTGATACAAAGTGCGTGTGATTGTGAAATTGAAAGTGAATAGCCGCTCATTCAAAAGATATTTAAATACTCTGCATAGTATAGCGACTTCCTGACAAATGGAAATTATATTCAATATTAGAATGATTGCGTGCGCAGGCGGTAATGGTCCAGAATTCAGCGGGAGCAGGATTAAGAAAACAGTCCCGCGTAGGGCTTTAATACAAAAACACACACAATGAATGGTGACTGCAGAAAGCAAAAGCCGAATCCCGGACATTCTGGGCTATTTAGAAATCCTGGCCTGACATGTCTGGATGCATTTTTTTGGTCCAACCCTTTTAAAACCTTCCAGCTTTCCGCCATGATTTCACACAAAACAAACTCTTCTGCGTGCTGAGACTGAATTTAAACTTTGCTTTATGCTGGATAGTGTTTATTCATGCAAGTTGTTGAAATCGTGGTAACTGAATACAGTTTTAATGATAATTAAAATATGAAACGGTAATACTAACTGTGGGGAATTTTATCATAATTTATCGTCAAACCGGTTATCGTTCCATCCCTAGCGGCAACAGTGGAAAAAGTAGCCCAAATCCGTGGGAAAACAGTGGACTTGGCAACACAAGCGCAGTGCGTTGTCATACGGAAGTAAACACGGAGGACATGATAATGCGTTTATGTATCGTGTGATCTGCCACAGAAGCCAGTGAAATTATGTGCAGGCAATATGAAAAATAAAGACATGAATGTGACAAGAGCAGAGTTTTTAAAACTTTAATGATACGAGCCTTCATGTTTGGCTTGTATATAGAGTTGTCACTGTGTACTTCCATTGACTATCTTTGGCGGCTGTCTTGATAACTTTGGGTATGTAAAATCTTTGAAGTGACTCCCATGAGCGCAGAATCGTGACGATGATCTAGAGTGACGTATAAAGTGGAATAAATTCCGATTTGACCGTTCACACTCCGGTCACATTGCAAAACATCTGATCTGTATCATATTTAGTACCACATATGGAAGTGGCATAAATCGGAATTGACAAGATCAGATTCCATGTGGTTTGTGCTATTCACACTGCCATGTGAAAAACAGATCTGGGTCACATGTGAGCAAAAAAATTATTGGATTTGGGCCAAATTTGCCTGCAGTGTGAACATAGCCTATTTTGTTTTTGAAAGTCTCTTAAGCTCAACAAGGCTGCATTAATTTAATCAAAAATGCTGTAAAACAGTAATACTGTGAGAGATTATTACAATTTTATTAGGTATTTGAATATAGTTTAAAATGTAATTTATTCAAGTGATGCAAAGCTGATTTTCATCATCATTACTCTAGTCTTCAGTGTCACATGATCCTTTAGAAGACATTCTAATATTCTGATTTGCTGCTTAAGAAACATTTCTTCTTATCAGTGTTGAACACAGTTGTACTGCTTACTTACTGACCTGAGCTTAACTTACTGACCCCCAAACTTTAATACGGCAGCGAGTTTTCTTTGAACGCAGGTTTAGTCTCTGATGCCATGTCATGGTTCATTTATCGGTTTTTAGATCATCTCTCTCCTCAAACCCTGTAATCTTGCTCTATTTCAGATAAAAACAGAACCTGTTCACAGCAATGGACAAAGCAAATTGAAGACAGTTCAGACAACTGACCCAAAGAATGAAAAGGTTTTTTTTTTTTTTTGGTTCCTCTTTTGGACTTAAAGAGATCACCAATAAATAATAGTAATTCTGTAAGTCTGTCGTCATTAAAGGAGAAGTCCACTTTCAGAACAACAATTTACAAAAAATTGACTCACCGCCTTATCATCCAAGATGTCCATGTCTTTTTGTCTTCGGTTGTGAAGAAATTATGGTTTTTGAGGAAAGCATTTCAGGAGTTTTCTCCATATAATGGACTTCACTGGTGCCCTGACTTTGAACTTCCAAAACGTAGTTTAAATGCAACTTCAACGATCCCAGCCGAGGAAGAAGTGTCTTATCTAGTGAAAAGATCGGTCATTTTTTTTCTGAAAATAAAAATGTGTTTACTCTGAGCACAAAAGCTTGTGAAGCACAGGCTCTGGGATGCGCGTCCATGACACTCATGTCGAAAGGTCACGTGGAACGTAGGTGGTACCCGGTATTTACAAAGCGAACGTGCAAAGACTAAGGAATTGCAAGTAAGTCAAACGCTGTTTACAAACAAAAAGGTACAACAATGTCGGACGATTCTGAAGTTGTAGGAGAAAATGAGATGGAGTTTTTTGCCATACTCTACCTTTTTGAGCCGGAGTACACAGACGATGAGCTTAGACGTGATTCGTAGCATCGTGGACGCGCATCCTAGAGCCAGTGCTACACAAGATTTTGCGCTTAAAGTATACAATTTTTTTTTTTTTGAAGCCGCATTTAAACTACATTTTGGAAGTTCAAAATCGGGGCACCAATGAAGTCCATTATATGGAGAAAAATCCTGAAATGTCTTCCTCAAAAACCATAATTTCTTCATGACTGAAGACAGAAAGACATCAACATCTTGGATGACAACGGAGTAAATTATTTGTAAATTGTTGTTCTGAAAGTGGTCTTCTCCTTTAACATTTGTTTAATAACTGTTTTTATCTAGCCAATGAAGGTCTCTAGGGTCCAAGCAACACTGGACCCCATTGACTTTCATTGTATTTAAAAAAAATAAATAAAAAAAAATTTGAAAGTAACTTCATTAGTTTTCTGCATAAAAAAAGTAAAACAGATTTGGAATTAAATGAAGGAGAGTAAATGATAAAATATTCATTTTTTTTGGTGAACTCTCCCTTTTAAAGAATTAGTTCCCTTCCAGAATAAAAAAAATTGCTGATAATTTACTCACCACCATGTCATCCAAGATGTTCATGTCTTTCTTTTCAGTTAAAAAAAAAATTAAGGTTTTTCAGAGAAACCTTCCAGGATTTTTCTCTTTTTAGTGGATTTCAGTTGGATTCAGTGGCTTGAAGGACGGGTTGAATTGGATTCAGTGCAGTTTCAAAGGGCTCTACGCGATCCCACCTGAGGAATAAGCGATTTATCTAGCAAAACGATTTGTTATTTTCTAAAAAAAAAAAAAAAAAAACGTATATACTTTTTAACCACAAATGCTCGACTTCACACAATATGTAATCACTTTGTAAAGGTCATGCATGACGTAGGCAGAAGTACCGACCCAGTGTTTACAAAGCAAACATGCAAAAGTAAAACAGTCTTTTTGAAGTTGGAGGAGAAAATGAGATGGAGTTTTTCGCCCTACCCTACCTTTTTGGACGAGAGTACGCAGACGAAGTACAAACCACGGGTGACCTTTCTAACCTGATTCTGTCATGTGTGAAGTCATAAACGCACATAGCTAATGCAAGATGAGCATTTGTGGTTAGAAAGTATATCAATTTGTATTTTTTGTTTTAGAAAATAATTGATCGTTTTGCTAGATAAGACCCTTATTTCTTGGCTGGGATTGTGTAGAGCCCTTTGAAGCTGCACTGAAACAGCAATTTGGACCTTCAACCTGTTGTTGCCCATTGAAGTCCACTATATGGAGAATAATCCTGGAATGTTTTAGTTTCTTTTTAAGGTAAATTATCTGGAACTCTTTATTCTGGAAATGAACTAGTCCTTTAAAGCTGAAGGGTGTAATTTTGCTGTAAGGATACTTCATCACCACTAAAGCCTATGTCATCTTCCTGCAGACACTACTGGACATTTTCACAGGCGTGAAGCTCTACCTCCCAGAGGCAGTGCAGGACTTTGAGAAGCTACGGCGCTATTTCCTAGCGTATGATGGAGATCTGGTGCCCGAGTATGACTCGGCTTCAGCCACACACACATTGGGAGAGCCAGAGGACAACAGTTCCGCTCAGAGGGTCACCTCCAACTGGATCTGGGAATGCATCCGAAAGAGGAGGGTGGTTCCTCCCTGCTGAATGAGGTAGAGAGATTGCTGGAAGGACACTACCACAAAGCTCTCAGGCATTTTGTCCTATAATGACATTGTTTGTTACTGTTTCATCAGACCCGCCGCTACAGCAATAACAGTCATTTGTGACAGACACAGCTGAATGAACATTTTCTAAAAGGTGTCTCAAATTCATGATTTTGTTCGCTTTACCACATTGTGGTATTTGACACATTGTACTACAAAACTGTCAGTTTGATAGGTTTTTAGGTTGGTTTTGATATTATTTCTCACTATGGATTTGCATATTTATCATTTTTAAACCATGTTCAGTGTCATTGCCACTCACTTCATGAGCTTATTCTTCAAGGAGGTCAATATTCATTTTGATGACTTTGTGATACAGTGTCATTTATCTGTTTTGAAAGAGATGTTTGTATGGAGTATGCTCTTGGGCGCAGGACGAGTGATTAACAATACAATAGTAACAGCCATAAGGCATGATTGTGGAATGAATAATTGTGTAGAGTAAATTGGGTGAGAGCCCTCTAGCTTAGTAATGGTAGTTGTGTGTAATTTCAACTGTTCCAATCATTCTAATTAAAACAAGCCTTTTATGCACAAAGATATTGATTTGTGCCTGAATTGAGTCAGTCTAGCACACAGCGGGGAACTGTAGTTCTGTTCTCCAATAAGAGTGATTGTATGAGTGTCTGTAGAACACATTCATTTTCAGCATTGGGTTTTTCCCCCCTTGTGTCTAATCAGTAAAGGTGAACTCAGTATAAAAATTTCTGGAGTTATACTGACACACAGAGGAGAGATGCAGAATAATGCAAACATGCGGTGTGTTTTTCTATTTAAAATGTTCAGTGGTGTGCATTTTTAATGTTTGAACTCAGGAAAACATCTATTTTTTTAACATACTCATTGCTCATTAAAAATTATGAAATTAAAAAAAAAAAGTGGCAATATTATGCAAAAGTTAAGGGGAAAAAAGTGCAAAGTCTTTTGACTTCATTAAACAAGAAATATACAAAACATTCATTCAAAGAAGAAAATCTTATCACTTGTCAAAGACCACAACAAAAACAGTTTGTACAAATAATATACATATTTACACTGACTCTAAATATACCTCCTATACAGTCCGGTTGAAATCAACAAAAGGACAGCCATTTGTCAAGGTTTACTTCTTTCCTCTAGTTTCCTCTTGCCTGAAATGGATGTTCTCCTCTCTTCTGACCAGTGACAAAGATCAAACTCCTCTACCAGATGACAAGCCTGAAGATGATTACAAAAACCAGTAAATGGAAGTCGTGTACCCACCAAGTCACTTGAAAATCAGAATCATTTTGCCTAAAATCACCTGTCGTGATGATTTGGTCAGAGTTGCGGTTCGTATGGATGAAGTCTCTGCTTCCTCCACTCTCTGCAGGAGCACGCGTGTGCGTGGCACGTGGCTCCATGACTGTCCTAGTCCAGCTTTCAAATGCCCATTTCCATCTCTTGTCACATGGTTTGTCACCTGCAAGATTTCACAGTAACAGTATTTATTACAATGGACATTTTAATATTAGGTCATACACTAAATAGAACAAAAGTGCAACAGATCTTTTTATCTATATCCAAGTAAAATAGATTATTGAAAAAATAATGTAGAGCAGTGACTTGGTTCTATCAATCATTTTGCTTTGAACCCATAAGACCTTTGTTCATCTTCGGAAAACAAATTAAGATATTTTTGATGAAATCCGACAGCTTTCTGATCCTGCAAACAAAACACGAAACGGAAGAAATTGTTGACCAACGTCGTTATTTTTGTCTTCTTTGCGCTAGGGCTGCCCTCGACTTCGTTCATTTTAAGCATTAGTTGACTATTAGTCACACGTTTATTAATAAACCATATAAATCATAATAATGAGCCTTTAATTGCCTACATAGCATGCGCTGAAGTGCACAAACAAATGCTTGCCACACTGCACCCGCAGATATAATTACTATAAATGTGTCAGGGAAAACCAGCAAATAGGCTGCATTAACGTTTTAATAACAGGGTTCCTACGGGGTTTGGAAAAGTATGGAATTTGATTCAGGTATTTTCCATTTTGGATTTCTTCTTACTATATTCTTAGCACCGTATTACATAGCCTCAAGGACCTTTGCAAAAATAAAAAATATACAGACTTTTATGTGCGCACAAGAAGCCATTAAACTTAGCATTAGCCACCTATTGTGGCATCATGGAATTTTGAAATTGAAAATGTGTAGGAACCCTGTAATAATTTGATAAACTAGCTTTTTTTTTTTTTTTTTTTTTTTTTTTTTTTTGTCTTAAGAGATGAAGTCGGTGACACTGACTCGTCATCTCTGCAGTAGTAATGCACCTGTGTGCATGTTTCATACAGATTATGTAATTTGAGAATATGAATTCTATTTGAATTGGTTCATTTAAAAGTAAACATTTCGCTCTCTATATTTTTCATGTCTGTAAAGCAAATATACACAGTTCGCGCTCAAGTTCACAGAAACCTTTTGCTATAAATATTTTACAAAAGCACAACGTTTCGTTGTTATTCTGAGTGCACACAAATAAACGTAGAGTCTTTACAGATTCAGAAGATGCATTACTTTTATCTGTATGACCAAAAAGATTATTTTAAGAGTATTTTAAGAGCAAGTGACATGCAGGGAGCCGCTACTATTCAGTTTCCACACTCTGGACAGACACTTCAATAGCGCACATTTTTCTAGGTTAAAGGAGTTCACTTCCAGAACAACAATTTACAGAAAATGTACTCACCCCCTTGTCATCCAAGATGTTCATGTCTGTCTTTCTTCAGTCGTAAAGAAATCATTTCAGGATTTTTCTCCATATAACGGACTGATATGGTGCCCCGAGTTTGAACTTCCAAAATGCAGTTTAAATGCGGCTTCAAAAGGTCCCAAATGCGGTTGTAAACTATCCCAGCTGAGGAAGAATGGTCTTATCTAGCGAAACGATCAGTTATTTTCATAAAAATAATACAATTTATATACTTTTTAATGTCAAACGCTCATCTTGTCATGCTCTCCCTGAACTCTGTGTATTGTCGAAGAACTCAGATCGTATTTTCAGATCATATTTTCTCCCTCAACTTCCCTTATATTGCTGTTTTACCTTTTTTGTTAAGGGTGTTTGTTCTTTTTTGCATGTTCACTTTGCAAAGACTGGGTCGGAACTTCTGCAGTGATGTAGGATGATTTTGAAATGATTTTTGTTGAGGGACAAAATATGATCTGAGATTTTCGACATACCTGAACTGTCTTGAGCCAGAATACACAGAGTTCAGGGAGAGCAAGACAAGACGAGCATTTGAGATTAAAAAGTATTTAAATTGTATGTTTTTTTTTTTAATGAAAATAACCGATCGTTTTGCTAGATAAGACCCTTCTGCCTTGGCTCGGATCATTTACAACCGCATTTGGGATCGTTTAAAGCCGCATTTAAACTGCATTTTGGAAGTTCAAAATCAGGGCACCATATCAGTCCATTATATGGAGAAAAATGCTGAAATGTTTTCCTCAAAAAAAAAAAAAAAAAAATTTCTTTACGACTGAAGAAAGAAAGACATGAACATCTTGGATGACAAGCGGGCGAGTACATTATCTGTAAATTGTTGTTCTGTAAGTGGATTTCTCCTTTAACATTACATTGAGAGGCCATGTAATGTTGCTATTACATACATAATTCAGATGAAAAGCCATATTTGAGGTCGACGAATGATAGGTGAGCGTATAGATGTCCTGCCCGATGTACTATATTACCACACAGACCAGCCGTTAATGAACTGTGGAATTTGTTTTTTTTTTTTTTTTCCTGCTTCTAATGCGACTAATAAAATTTTGGTTGACCAAGCCTCTTCTCAGCAACCCTTACTTTGCACACAAAGGATTCTCGTAGCTTCCTAACATTTCGGTTGAACCACTAATGTCACACGGACTGTTTTAATGATGTCCTCACTACCTTTCTGGGCCTTGAACGTGTCAGTTGCATTGCTGTCTATGCGGGGTCAGAAAGCTCTTGGATTTCATCAAAAATATCTTAATTTGTGTTTTAAAGATGAACAAAGGTCTTACAGGTTTGGAACGACATGCGGGTGAGTAATTAATGACAGAATTTTGACAGAAAATTTTTTGTTATAAAATTGTATACCAGGACAGCAATGTTGAAGTCTTTGGCGATCATCTTCAGCTCCCCAGAAACTTGCATCAACAAAGACATACCTGATACAAAGCAGCAGTACTGTGACATCTAATGCTTAAGATGCTAATTCGACCAGAACATTATGATAAAGTATTATGCAATACTGTAAACAAATACCCTCATTCTGTTTTCCTCCGAGCAAGGATGAGAGCACGGCAGAGACTGAATCCACAATCAATGCTTTGACTGAACCACCTCCAACAGACGCCTAGGGCACATTCAAGAATCTGCTACAAACAACCACTTACATCAACAGACTTTTACACAGAATAATACTTACCTTCTGAAGACCATTCGATCTCAGATGCTGAAGACATGCGAGCAAAGAGAAGACATCAAATACTCTGAACACCTTGATTTTTTGAAGTGCCTCCATCTATGTATTGAAAAGGAAAAACAACTTCTGTAGCACAGCATGATGCAGTACAATACAGTTTAAAGGTATCAACATTGACACAAATGCTGTTCATTTGGAATAGTGGAACAAAATAAAAGAAAAGAACTTTAATTACCTGCTCCTCCATATTAGGGGTCTTGGTTTGTAGCATCTGAAGCAGTCTGTTTGCACACATACCACCCTTTGTGTCAATATATAAAACAGTCTTCTTCAGCTGGTGGGATATATTAACTGCAACACTAAAACACACCTACAAAGTGAATGAAAGACACAGAGCATTACTGAACATTCACCAATTTTACCACCCAACCCTAATAGGTAATAAAAGTAGGCTGGATTTTGACATTGTAGAAACTGAGAAGAGCTTGCAGGACAAAAGATCACCTGTGTTTTTCCGCTCCCTGGACTTCCTGTCAACTCAGTTATTTCCCCTGTGTACAGCCCAGAATCCAACAGCTTATCCAAACTGAAGACAAACACCACAGTTTTGCACAGAACCTTAATACAATATATATACACTGCTGTTTTTAATGTTTTTTAAAGAAGTCTTTTCTGCTCAGCAAGGCTGCTTTTATTTATTAAAAATACAGAAAAAAACTGTAATATTGTGAAATATTATTGCAATTTAAAATAGAGGTTTTCTATTTTAATATACTTAAAAATAGAATTTATTCCTGTGATGCAAAGCTGAATTTTCAGCATCAATACTTGATACTTTTTTCAGGATTCTTTGAACAAAAAGGTAAAAATCTTTTCTAACAATATAAGTCTTCACTATCACTTTTTACCCATTTAACACATCCTTGTTGAATAAACGTATTAATTTCTTTTAAAGAAAAAATAAAACAAAAAAAATTACTGATCCCATACTTTGAACAGTAGTTTATATTGTTACAAAAGATTTCTATTTTGAATAAAAGCTGTTATTTTATATATTGAATATTTTATTCATCAAAGAATCCTGAAAAAAAGTATCACAGGTTCACAGGATTCCTATGAACTGAATTATTAGTTATAAATCCTCCACATATATGTGTGTGACCTGGGATTGCCGGTGGACAAAATTGCTGTGGAGCTCAAGAGTTCCTCATAGAGATCACCTCCAGAGACAGGAAAAGCTGTGTATTGAGCCAAAAGCACACGTCGAACAGCTACCAGAGCCTGAAAGATAACATGGACAGTATTAAGTTAGTTCACTTTGTTTGGTTTAGTTACACTGTCTCTCTGATGGACAGTGGTAAATAAAGGTGAGGCTTGAATAGGCGTTAGCTGCAGTAAGTAAACTGGCACGCTAATGAAGTCATTCCACATACCTTGTAAGACAATGAACATTTTTGTGCAAGTTCTTCCAGGTTACATGAGACAAAGTCCTCAACTGAAAGAATTAAACAAGTATTAAGTACAAGGCTACAGGCAGTTACGGAGAAAAGAAAACTTTATAAATTCCCATAAGAGACAATAGAGCTTGAGCAGCAACAGTACTTAAATGAATATTCCTCTCATTATTTATTCATGTCGTTTCAAACCCTGTTGTAATTTTTATAAGTAGAACACGAAAAATATATCTGTAATCTGTCAAATGCGATTCAAATGTTTTTTGTGAGAAACAGACCAGAAATTTATTCATTTATTTAAGATTAATAATTCATTAAGGATTTTTCCCCCTCCACCAAGGCAATCGCAGCCACCATTGGTAGTTTGACATGTTTCTGACATGAATTTCATTATCAAAGCTATCATATGGCTCGCAAGCCATAAAATGGAATTTTTCTAATGGGCTTGTTTGGGTTTATTGTGTCAATTTTTAGATGACATTAAATGAACGTTCACCTTATCTATTTTTAATGCATGTTTTATGAGTAAATAACTACAGAAGCATAAAATACGCAATACAGAGTGTTTTCACGGTGCGTCATCAATCGGCCATATTGGTGCCATATATGCCACTGAACCTAACAAAACTCTAATTTTGCTGATTATTGCTGCTAAAAATGATCAATTATTGTCATGTTTTAGGCTGTACTAATCAGTCAGACCAGGAAAAACATGTGAAGTATTATAGACTGCCAAAAGTTATAACAAATCAAGGAAAAGAGTGCAAAAACTGTCTGAGGAGCAACAATGTTTGTGGTTGGCCAAACTGTACCAGGATTTCCAAGGCAAGAATCTTGACAACATTCATGTTAGTTCTTATTTCTGGCCGGGTAGGTGAAATATTAGGCTAATGTCTTAATTAATATTGCTTGTACATATCTTTACCACCTATTAACTTTAGTCCTTCTCTATATGATTTAGCAGCTTCCACACATTTTTCCGTGGTTTAGACAGCATAAATTAGCAGAACAACGTATTCAGTAGTACATTAACCACGCAACCCATGCTGTTGTTTACATCTGAGTATTGCCAGTATGGCTTTGCATCCAGGTAACTGACCAAATCATGATGTAAACTCGACAATAAAGAAGAATTCTTTAAGATAACTTAAGATAACAGTAAATAAACCTAACATTAAAGTTAGAATTATTAATGATAATAGTTTTTTATTATTTTACATTTTTAATAAGATGTTACTGTGGTTTAACCTCCCAAAAGATACTATAGTGCATCTAGTTAGTGCAGTAAGGATGAAACGACTACTGTCAACACCTGTTTTGATATCCTCTGACTGTAAAGCCTTAATGAATTCCTCGTTTATTCCAGGGCAGATCCCTTCTCTCAAGATCACCATGACTCCCTAGACAGAGTTTAAGAACACAGTCGACAACAATGTTATTAAAAGATAATAAGAACGCTACGTTAAACATCTTAACAACAAAACACTTGATCTTCTCACCAGATGGCTGGAAAACCCATCAACACACACTTATATTCTTCACATCAGGGTTCTTCTGAATATCCTTACATGTTTATAATCACCTTCATGGCTTTACACTGCCGCCCGCCACATTTGAACACCAGTCAGCCATCAGCGTAATTGACATGAGATTCGTCCAATCACAGCACGCGTAGTGTTACATAAGCCAATGACGGGCTTTCTACTTGCGCTAAGCCCCGCCTCGCGTGATCAGGGCGTGCGTAGAGAAGTGAAAGTAACACGATTGGTTCTGCTGGTTCCTAAACACAGAAGACATCTACAGTCAGTTTCCGTCAAGCAGCAGCTCGTTATAGACGCAAAGGCGAAACAAACCCCTGTTTTGAGAACATAGCGCACCTGCAAATAATGGGAAGGGGTGTTGTGCGCTTCTATACCGCTGTCAGCTGTGTGTTTGTCGCTCAGGCCCGTTAGGCTTGAGTCTGTTAGCGTTAGCCGCCTGCAGCTGTCGTGCGCACTCGCGGGGGCAAAATGGTGAGTTTGAGATTTCCAGCTTGTTTTACGTTAATCGCTTAACAGGTCGTAGTTTTGTGGTTGGAGGTGGTTGCATAACTAGTTGGCTGCATAGCTGCTTGCGTTTTGTGTTGCCAGATTGAGCTGTTTTTGTGATAACACTAATGATACGTGATGTTCAGATCGGAGCTTGTAGCTAACACAAGCAGCTAGATGTCGGCTGTGTGTCAAAACATAGTAAGTCGCCTGCCTTTACTGCATTTTTAGGTGTCACAGACCCGCCGGCGATGCCCCACAAATACATCCTTACTGGGGTTTGACACAGCCGTCGTGTAGAATTGACAGCTCGAAATGTACTGCAGACTATGACTAAGAGGTCGAGAGATTCAGGCCATCATCGGCAGTATAATAAAACAGTCTCTGAGCAAATATGATACACGCCAAGAGAAAATAACAGAGTGTATCCGCCAGTCTGTAAAAACAGGGATGCGAATCACAAGGAACTTAACTATTCTACTTCCGATTTCTTCTTGATGATTCTGGTTCATTAACGATTCCTTTACTACTTGTAAAGAAAGAAATGTTTGTAAAAATTCTTCCCTCAACAGTCTGTTGCCAATTGTTGAGGTTTGACATGGATTCAACAAGAAGTATAGGACCTAACAATTCAAAAATACAATTTATGAATTGATATTCTTGTGAAAGGTCTGTTTACACATCGTTTAATGGTTTTTCACACACTTTGAGGGTGGAGAAATAATTTAACACTTCAAAGTTACATAAAATTAAAGTTATCCATTTTGATTTCATGGTGACTTTAAAGACTGACAGACATAATCACCATGATCTGTGGTTGCGTGGAGAACTAGGCTATAAAAAAAACGACAACAACAACAAATATTGTGTATTTGGAGCAATGTGGGATAAGTAAATAACTGTCATTTAGACCCATCTGTAAAATAGTTGAATCGTAAGGAACTTTACAATACTAATTCTATTTCGAATTCTTTACTAGAAAGAAGTTTTTCTAAAAATATGTCCCTTGGCAGTCTTTTTGTCAGTTCTTGAGATCATTTCTGGTTTCAGCTGAACAAGTATTGGACCTAACAATGCAGAGTTTTCAGTATGATAAAACAGGGGTGCTCAACCCAGTTCCTGGAAATGTAGCATCCTGCAGAGTTCAGCTCCAACCGTGATCAAACACAACTGAACCAACTAGGAGCACTTGATAATTACAGACAGGGGTGTTTGATCAGCGTTGGAATTAAACTCTGGTAGCTCTCCAGGAACAGGGTTGGGCACCCCGTGATAAAACATAATTTTGCAATATCATGCAGCGTAACAGATGCTTCTGTTGCAGCCAACTTCTTTTTAAAACATTACGTACAAAATAAGAATTCTTCATGAGAAAACTACATTACCCCGATTCTGCAGAGAAATCTCCACCAATCAGAGAACTGCGGCAAGCAATTTGAATATCAGCTGTAATCTTACTTCAGCCATTGTTGATCAGGGTGCCAAATGTTGTTTTTATGTAATATTTTTAATTTGCATTTAACATTTTTACTTTATTTCAGTTTGAATGGTTTATTTTTATTAATTTAATATTAATATGTATTTATTTGCTTAGATTATTTATTTATTTTATATAATTTATTATCTAATTAAATCGGAATACTTCATGAGAAAACTACATTACCCATGATTCTGCAGAGGAATCTCCACCAATCAGAATTGTGGCAAGTAAATTTAAATATCAGCTGTGCTCTTTCTTCAGCTATTGTTGATCAGACTGCCAAAATGTTGACACATTTTTACCAAATGGAATTACAAATGTATAATAACTATTTTTATGATTTTTTTTTTTTTTTTCAGAAAATATGTGTATAATTATACATCACTCACTGAATGAAATTAAATATTGTTAAAATCATCTGATGAAGAATGCACTCCATTAATGGAACTGAACAAGATCAATTTGGATCCAATATTTAAAAGAAAGAATTATAGATTGTTGATGTCAGTGATTTTATTTTCATATTCAAAATACAGCCATAAGGATAGAAATGTATGCTTAAATTCACAATAACATGAGGTAGTTGTATATGTTGCATAATGTACAAACCAGCATGATCTTGTAATCTATGCCCCACTTTTAATTTGTCTGAAGAAGGTCTCAGGTATTCACTGATAGTATTGTTCTTTTTGTCAACTCATTCAACCGTTTGTTTGAGTTTGTTCTAGTGTGTGTGGGGTGTGGCCTTCTCCTTGCATTTTTACACCCTAAACTGTTTGACAGTATCTCTGGTTGCTTTCAACACAATTGAGTTATAGTCCTCAAATTATTCTTAAGCTGCAACAATATTTGATGTTTTATTGCTTAATCCTAACTGATACTGATAATGTGCGTTAACTGGTGTTTACACGTCTAAAAGATTTGTAAAGCAAGTTGTGAAACCTCACAGTTCATCTCTTGTCATACATGGAGGTGAAGAGAGAACAAATAAATGAATAATAAGACCAAAATATTGACTTAGAGCCATATGTTAGTGCTTAGCAAACCTTTGTGCCTCACAGGTAGGATTAAGAACACGAACCGGTTCTTATTCAGAAGCTGACAGAAGTTAATTAGAATTTACTGGCGTGTGGTTCAGTGCCCGTGAATTCAATAGCAGTGTTGATGTAGGTGAAAGTTTCCTTAAGCTTGAGGGACTCTTTTCTTGTTGCAGGTGTTGTTGTTGAATCCACTGGAGAATCTGAAGACCTACATAAGCAACCGTCCACCGCTGGTCATTTTTATGGTCAGCGTCAGCGCCGTGGCTATCGCTTTCCTCACTATAGGATACTTCTTTAAGATCAAGGAGATCAAATCACCAGAAATGACTGAGGTAGGAAATGACTTGGTTTAGCCTAAATGTGTGAGCAAATGTGTGAACCTTTGAAAATTCTTTAGTAGTTAATGATTAGTAGACCAGTGTTATTTTAGTAGTATTTTTATATTGATATTTTAAATTAACAATTTTAGATTTTCGCTTTTCAATTTAATTGTAGTTCTAGTAATATAGTAATTTAGTAGTTTGTATTTTTTTCATGTAATATTTTTAATATTTTTACTTTTTTGTATTTATAATTTTTTTTATTTCAGTTTTTTTTTTTTTTTTTTTTTTTTCAGTTTGATTTTTAGTAATTTAGTATTTATTTATTTATTTATTTATTTATTTATTTATTTATTTATTTATGTGTAGTATAATTTTCAGCCATCAAGCCAACATTTCTATTTATTTTTTATTTTTGATCTAATTATATTTATTTATATTAGTGCTGGGCAACGACAACCAAAATAGAAGTTTTTGTGTACATAATATATGTGTGTGTACTGTGTATATATATTATGTATATAGAAATACACACACATGCATGTATATATTTATGAAGAATATATGTTTATATATTGAATATATTTATGTATAATATAAACAATATAAATATGTACATGCAATTTCTTTTCAAAATATGTACTGTATGTGTGTGTCTTTACATAATATACACAGTACACTCATATATATTATATATATATATATATATATATATATATATTTTTTTTTTTTTGGATGTGATTAATTGCGATTAATCATTGCCCAGCAATAATTGTTTTAAACTACAGTTGTGTACAGTTTCTTCTTTTTTTCTTTTCTTTTCTTTTCTTTTCTTTTCTTTTCTTTTCTTTCATTTAGTGGTCAAAGGCATTGAAACAAGAGTATGTTTAAATAACATAATTTCTATTTTAGTTTTTTTCATCTAATATATTATAATTTATTTCACCTTTATTTCAGTATGACAAATGGTTTTTAAAGGAGAACTCCACTTTCAAAACAACAATTTACAAAAAATTTACTCACCCCCTTATCATCTAAGATGTTGATGTCTTTCTGTCTTCAGTCGTGAAGAAATTATGGTTTTTGAGGAAAGCATTTCAGCATTTTTCTCCATATAATGAACTTGATTGGTGCTCCGATTTTGAACTTCCAAAATGTAGTTTAAATGCAGCTTCAAAGGGCTCTAAACGATCCCAGCCAAGGAAGAAGGGTCTTATCTAGTGAAACAATCGTTTTTTTTTTTTTTTTTTTTTTTTTTTTTTTTTTTTTTTTTCAGAAAATAAAAATTTGTTTACTTTTTAAGCACAAAAGCTCGTGAGATGGAGTTTTTCGCCATACTCTACCTTTTTGAGCCGGAGTACACAGACGATGAACTTAGATGTGATGCGTAGTATCATGGATGCGCATCCCAGAGCCTGTGCTGCACAAGCTTTTGTGCTTAAAATGTAAACAAATTTTTATTTTCTGGGAAAAAAGAAAAAAAGACTGATCGTTTCGCTAGATAAGACACTTCTTCCTCGGCTTGGATCGTTTAGAGCCCTTTGCAGCTGCATTTAAACTACATTTTGGAAGTTCAAAATCGAGGCACCAATGAAGAATATGGAGAAAACTCCTGAAATGCTTTCCTCAAAAACCATAATTTCTTCACGACTGAAGATAGAAAGACATGAACATCTTGGATGAAAAGGAGGTGAGTAAATTTTGTAAATTGTTGTTCTGGAAGTGGACTTCTCCTTTAATAGTTTTGGTTAATCATGGCATTAATATTGATCAGGAAATGGTTGAGGTAAAATGTACTTTGGAATTGATCAATTTTGTTTTTTTCTAGGATTGGAACACCTTCCTTCTCCGCTTCAACGAGCTTGACTTTTGCATCTCAGAGAACGAGACCCTCAAGCACAGCTTGAATGAGTCCATCACACCAGAGAGCACAGTGACCAGCAGTCAGACGCGATCCAGCACCCAGTCGCCACCCTTGCTGGAAGACCCGGGGCCGATCAACATCTCTGTGCCCATCACGTTGACCCTGGATCCTCTGAGGCCATTTGGGGGCTACTCACGCAATATTACCCATCTCTATGCCAGTGTCCTGGGGCAGCAAGTTGGCCTTGCTAGTATGTCTCTATATTTTTTTTTCCTGTGTGTGGGGTTTTGTTGGAAATTTAACTTGGTTGTGTGCCATCTGATAACATACTTGCATGTGGTCATTGATTTTGTCAGCTGTTTTTTTTTGCTGTTTTTCACATAGACTGTTTCTCAACTTGGATATTTGTACTATGCACTAAGAAGTTTGCAGTTCCTCGATGGGGAAACAACCTATATTTGAATATAGACAGCTATATCTTTCAGTGGGGAAAGACCATTAACACATAACGTACTCTCCAACTTCGTGTTCCAACTTCGCGCTCCATTTTCACTGAGTGACGAGGGAGCTTCAGTAGAACAAAAGTGAACTGCAAGAGTATGATTGAGAGCTCAATTTTTACATTTATTTAACTTCACAAAAATAACAACTACTAATTTAAGTGAACTTAAAATATTCTTCACAAGTGAACTGCAATCATACAGCCCTTATTCTGTGCTCGTAGAGCATGCTCTTCAATTGCAAGCGCAAATACAATGCCGCACGCTGTAGCCTGTATCATTTCACATTAAAGCGCAAAAGAAACTATGAGCATGTGTGTCATGTTCAGCAGTGGTGGCTCTTAAAGTAATAGGAGGCAAATAACCTAATAACCCAGCTGCTGTGATGTCTGTTAATCAAAAAACAAAAGAATGAAGAAGAAATCAATAACTTTTATAGCTCTAAGGATTCATATATATTTAATTTAGAATTTAGAGTTTAATAACTTTATTTAATTTCTGTATATTACCTACTTGCTGAAGGGCACAGGTAAATAGTGGGTTTATGTGAAGAATATTTTAAGTTCACTTAAATTAGTAGTTGTTATTTTTGTGAAGTTAAATAAATGTAAAAATTGAGCTCTCAATTATACTGTAATGTTGAATGGCTATAGTTGATGATTAAATATTAGGGAAAAAAATAACTATTCCTCTCCGCCTTCAGTCATAAAAAAATCCATTAAACAAATATTGAAAATGTACCATCTTGTTGATTCTACAATAATTTTAAGATTAAATGTGAAATTGTTGCAATATAAAAGTATATTTAAAAACTTTAATGTTAGGTGGGATGTGTGTGTGCCTGGTTATTTATTTTTTTTTTTTTTTTTTTAATCGATTGACGCACTAATATCTATATGTGAAAACAGCCATGGCACCTATTCTGTGGCATACAGTATCTTAAAATACTTCAAATTAATATATTTTTCCCTCTCTCTCTCTGGAACAAAAAAAAAAAATAAACAACCAACCAAGAACCAATGCAAACTTCTACTTTATTGTTACACGTTGAGTTGTGGACAGTATTAGCTATTATATTATATTATATTATATTATATGAAAATAACTTTTTTTTGTTTTCTATTTAAATATGTTTTGAAATGTAATTTATTCCTGTAATGGCATTTACTAACTAATACTAATTACTAATAATATGCAGACTTGGTCCTGAAGAAAAATTTCTTATTAGTACTCCTGAAAACAGTTGTGCTGCTTAATATTTTTGTGAAAACTGATATTTTTTTGTAAGAAATGTCATGTCATTAATTTCACTTTTGATCTTACTAACCTTAAATATTTAAATAGCAATATACAACATATTATAATTACATTATATTACTTATGAGTATGTTTGGAAATTTTGAGAAGAGTTCAGTCAAGTTGGCTGTCTGTTTCATTCATACAGATCAGATTGGAAAGTTATCGCTGTGATGTTGTGGGGTTTTTTTTGTTTTTTTGTTGTTTCTCTCTCTCTCTCTCTCTCTCTCTCTCTCTCTCTCTCTCTCTCTCTCTCTCTCTCTCTCTCCTGGTGTTGTGGCTGAACGTAGTCCAGTTAAAACAATGGTCCATTGTGCACAAAGGGATAACAGTGGGAGAGAGGCCAGAGCTGAATACCTTCTAGATATGACTTGCAGGCACATCTAAGCTCCCTTTGTTTTGCAGAACATGCTGACTCTGTGTGGGTGTGTTTGTGTCATTAAAGGCAGAGAGGCCCATGAAGAGATGAACATCACTTTCACTCTGCCGGTAGCCTGGAACTCAGATGAGTGCGTTCTGCATGGTCGTTGTGAGCAGATGGTCTTCAGTACCTGTATGACCATCACAGCAGCCAGTAATGTCTTCCCAGTCACAGTGTAAGTGTCCATACAAACATACACACCAAATCACTTTACTTTTTGTGTGTATACTTTTTGCTCATATGACAGGATGTCTGTTATCAATTAAGTATATATATATATATATATATATATATATATATATATATATATATATATGTATGTGTATATATATATATTTATGTGTGTGTGTAATATTCACAATATTTAAAAAGTAGTGCAGTAGTTTACAACATTTTGTAATTTAAATATATATATATATATTTTTTTTTTTTCTCAATTTTCAATTTTTTTTTGTTTTAATTAAAATTAGTCCATCCTGTCCATTCTCCAAACCGCTTGTCCTCTGTAGGGTTACAGAGATGCTGGACCATTTTAGTGATATTAGTAAATATTAGTAATATTTGTTCTTGCATTCATAAGGAAAGCTCTCTTTCACTGTGAGCCAGATAAGTAGATGTAAAAAATGTATATATGAAATATGCATGTTTAGTTATCAATAATATCCCTGGTATGATGGGCTCGTAAATATATGCTTACATGCATAAGTTTTTCAGTCCGGTTCTCATGAGATCACGTGGTGATTTGGTTTGGCGCTCACACTGCACATAGTGTGACCCATTAAATAGAATTAAGAAAAATAAAATAATTAATAATGGTAACAATTATTAAATGCACTTTTAGTTTATATATATAAATATATATAATATAATATAATATAAATACATTTTTAACATTATCAAACCTAAAATAAGCAAGCTTTTATTTTGTTAGGTTGCAGACAGGGAAGCACTAAAGCGTGAAACACATCAGTGAATGAAATGTCACAGTTTTGTATTTTGCTCTGGAAACTAGTACCGCATAGCCTAGGTTTATGATTTTAGTTTGAATGGAAATCTTGTTGTAGGTTTGTTTGTTTGTTTGTATGCTGAGTAGCTAAGACCTCAGAAATGAGTGTTTAAAGGGATCGTTCACCCCAAAGTTAAAATTTGGTGTTAAATTACTCTCTCTCAGGCCATCCAAGATGTATTTTTTTTTTTTTTCTTCAGCAGAACAGTAAAGAAGTTGTTTTGTTTTTTTTTGTTGTTGTTGTTTTTTTTTGTAAACCAATGGCAATGATTGTTGCACTTGAGAGTCAAAAAATCATATACCCTGGCTCCTGACAATATATTGAGGTCTTATGAAGCAAAACGATTGATTTGTGCAAGAAACTGTACATTATTTACAACATTATCTGTAGCCTTAAGGCCGGGACACACCGGGCCAGCTTCAAAGAACTAGCAAGCCGATGGTGTTGTTGCGTCGACAACATCTGGACCAAAAAGGCAATGTTTCTCTAAAAAAGGAAAAATTTGCAATATAAAAATAATTTAATAAAAAAATGTTTTTTCTTAATAAAACACAAGATTTGGTTTTCAAAAAGCCTGTATACACCACTACGGTAGTATATATTCTATTATATATTCCTTATTCAAAAGGAGAAACTGAAATAATGATATACAAGATATACACAGATATATGAAACATTAGCATAGCCTTCTGTCTGTGTTGCCTTCAGTCAATTTCGTTTTAATTCTCGGGCACTGACTCGTTCGCTAAACTGAACATTTAATCAGAGTTCTCACTCTCGTCGACAGCCCAGATACCGTTTCAACACGTTGAATCAGGCAAACTGTCACAGATGTGTAGAACACACCAAACAAACTACACCAAACAAACAGACGGCTTGGTGTGATCCGGTTTTTAAAAGGGGCCATATGATGCCCATTTTCCACAAGTTGATATGATTCTTTAGGGTTTTAATGAAAAGTCTGTTATATACTTTGGTTAAAAAATCTCAGTGGGAGTGTAAAACAACACCCTTTTTACCTTGTCAAAATGAGCTCTGCAAAAATCAACCCATTCTGATGGATTGTTCCTTTAAATGCAAATGAGCTCTGCTCGCCCCGCCCCTCTCTGAGAGACTGTTTACTTTAACCGCATTTAGCGTGTTTAGCCGCGAAACTAGCACATTATTAGGAAAGGTGATTGCAGAGATTCATAAAAAAAAACCTTTACTCTGCTGTAGGTGAAGCTGGATCAGGAATGACTTGCGTGAACACAGACACATTTATGTAGATCGGGAGGCGCATTCCCTTCATAAACAAACGTAATCCACTGCATCTTCAGCGGCTCAGATGTTGGGAGTAAATGACGACCACTATGTTCATTATTACATCCAGCAACACAACACCTCAATCGCTCAATCGGAGATATTCTTGTCTAACTTGCATCCCTGCGCCGGCATCGAAACAATGGAGGTCGGACTGTTACAGCTGATTTAGGGCGTGTCTGAGGTAAGACGCTCATGTCAATCAACTATCGTGGGAGCGGCCTCTGCCGGTGTGAGAATGGCTCGATTCGGAAAAGGGGATATTATTTTTACAGATTAAAATAAAAACCACTGCATGGATTTTTATCATTATAGGGTAGATGTGTACATACACTGCCAACACACATTAATGTTCAAACAACATGTAAAAGTGAACTTTGCATCCGATGACCCCTTTAAGCAAACAGTATGAATGAATCATTCTTTTAAACTGGTTCTTTTAAGTGGACTGGATGAACCAGCGCACCAAATTAGACTGAACCTGGCTCGAACAGCACAAATTGCAAGTTACTCAATCAAAACTCACTTTAGGACATGACAAACAGCCACTACGACTTGAAATGATCCAATAAACCAGCATATATGATGCTCCAGTTGCTTCAGCAGTAGACTGAACTGAGGAAAAAACTCATGATTCAACATGTGTGATCCGAGCACTTAAATGAAGAGGAGATATTAAAGTTTTATGGTTTCTCATAGTTATTGATTACATGATTAAGACTAAATTATACCCTTTACATGCTGTAGATGTGTAAAACATCCATCTTTCACATTATTATTGGGTGTTAGGGCGTTTAAATAATGTAGTTCCATGATTATGTAAACAAACTGGTGAATCTGGGTTTTGAACCAGTTCATTAAAATTGAAAACCGTCTGAAAGAACCTGTTGCTGTTCGTTTGCGACTATGAATTACAGGTAATAATGTTGTAAATGATGTTCAGTTTCTTGCACAGACTGATTGTTTTGCTTCATCAGACCTCAATATATTGTCAGAAGCCATGTGTATTAATTTTGTCTTGCCTGACTTGCATTTTATGAGTCACCAAGGGCTATGATTCAGCTAAAAATCTCCTTCACTGTTCTAAAAAAGTCACCTTCATCTTGGATGGCCTGAGGGTGAGTAAACTGACAGCAAATTTTAATTTTCAGGTGAACTGTCTCTTTAACTGACTCAGATGGCAGAAACAAAAAGAATATACACAGAGGGCACATGGAAGACTTGCAGCATAGTGCAAATTCGTGTTACAAATCTGAGGCTAGATTTTTAAGAGTGCTAATTGGAGTTTCCTGCATCTAAAATGGGTAATTCATGCCTTGTTTTGAAAATCCACTGCAGGCAGCCGCCTCACTGTGTCCCAGAGACCTACAGCAATGCCACGTCCTGGTACAAGATTTTCACCACAGCACGAGATTCGGACACTAAGTACACACAGGAGTACAACCCCTTTTGGTGTTACAAAGGTGCCATTGGGAAGGTGTATCACACACTGAATCCCAAGCTCACTGTCATCGTTCCAGATGTGAGTATGTCAGCAATACAAAGCAAAATCATCTGTATGATTTTTAAATGGCTTGTGAAAGTACAGTACTAATGTATAACAACCAAACGCCTCAAAACACCACAAAACACATCTCAACATGCAATATGTCAAAAGAAAGAAAAGAGCCTCTGCCTTTAAACAAAAACTCTGTTATATTCTAGCTTCAAGCATTCTTTTTTGTTAAAAGAGCACCATTTTGAACATTTTTGAAAATTGTGTTTTTGTCAAAGACTATGTCTGGATCAGATTCGGTGCAATAATCAGAACACAGATAGAGTGGTTTGCTTTCCGTGCTTACCGTGTAACAGTGAAAACATGGAAGGCCGAAAAAATTCTGTAAATTGCAAGGAAAGCATTGTCTCATAAATGATGTAAAATCCTATCAATGGTGGAGAAAGAATTAACATCATCAATGAAACATCACACATCAATGAAAACCCATCATAATACCAGTAAATAGGGACTCAGAACATCTTAGCAACCACAGTGATTTTCTGTCATTATTTTTTTATTTTGTATTTTGTTTTGTTTATTTTATTTTGTGTTTTATTTTTTGTGTTTTTATTTTATTTTGTATTTAATTTATTTTGGTTTAGTTTAATTTTTGTATTTTATTTTATTGTATTTTGTTTTGTATTTCAGTTTAGTTTTTTTTTTGTTTGTTTGTTTTGTATTTTAGTTTAGTTCAGTTTAGTTTAGTTTTGTATTTTGTTTTATTTTATTTTATTTTGTATTGTATCTTATTTTTATATTTTTTATTTTTGTGTTGTAGTTTAGTTTTAGTATTGTTTGTTTTATTTTTTTGTTTTGTAGTTTAGTTTTTGTTTTTGTTTTTTTGTTTTTTTTCATTTTATTATTTTTTGTTGTATTTTAGTTTTGTTTAGTTTATTTTATCATTTTATTTTGTTTTGTATTTTATTTTTAGTATTTGGGTTTTTTTTTTTTTTTTTTTTTTTTTTTTTTTTTTTTGTATATATTTTTGTTTTGTTTTAGTGTTGTATTTCAGTTTAGTTTAGAGTTGTATTTTATTTTTTATTTTGTTTTGTATTTTTTTATTTGTTTAATTTTTTTGTATTTTAGTTTAGTTTATTTTCTTTTGTATGTTTTTTTTTTTTTTTTTTTTTTGTATTTAATTTTGTATTTTTAGTTTAGTTCAGTTTGGTTTTGTATTTTATTTTATTTATTGTACTGTATTTTATTTTTATTTTATTTTGTATTAATTTTTGGTTTATATTTTGTGCTTTTGTATATTTTATTTTGTTTTGTTTTGTAGTTTAGTTTAGTTTTTGTTGTGTAGAATATTATGTAGAATATTAAGTCTATTGTTTTAATTTGCAATTTTTATTTTATTTTTTTTTTCAATTTTAACACAGCGGCAAGTTGTGTTGTGCAGGTTGTCATATCCTCACTATAATTAAAGTGTGCACTCATTCTCCCGATAGGACGATCGCTCTCTCATTAACCTGCACCTCATGCACACCAGCTACTTCCTGTTTGTGATGGTCATCACAATGTTCTGCTATGCAGTCATCAAGGGCAGACCAGGCAAAGTTCGACAGAACAACCCAGATTTCTGTCCAGAAAAGGTACGACTCTAGATATGAGATGATCCGTGGGATTAGTCGGCTAGTTAAAGAATAACTAAGCCTGGCAGCCAAGCTGACATGTCGACGTCATCATCCAGCTTGAATACTAAAAGTGGCTCTTTTTCTCACAGGTGGCCTTGTCTGCGGGATAAGTGGGGTCGAAGGTGAACATCTGAACCGAAGCATATCGGAAAGGGAAGTGAGAAAACTACATGTTGCCTACTGAACCCAGGAGAAGGGTGCAAAAAAAAAAAAAAAGCTCTGTGAATGCATTACTCTGCAATGTTGGGTCACTCCAACCAAAGACTTTTAAGTGCCTGTATCTACTGTGTAAATAATGATAGGACTCTTAAATTCAGTACAGAAGCAGTCTGCCTGAGCTTCCCCCTGCACCCTGTGCCATCCTGTAAATGTTCAGTATATCCAGCTATCAACAGAGGACGGTGTTTGACTAGAGATGTTCGAACGGGGAATATCACCTCCGCTAAATCTGATCCCTTTTCACGCTCGCTCTTTGTGTTCTCGATCAGATCACTTCCCGTGATTTCTCCGCCTTGTCATTCCTCTTGTGTCTTTGTCTTAACAGACCCTTTCATATGCGTCCATTGCAGTTCCGCAGTGGCGTTTCTTTTGATTCCTCTTTGTGTGGATCTCTGCCACGTACCATGATCAACCTGCTGATCATGATCTTTGGACGAGTTCCACTAGAAATAACCGCAGGCTTCTATATGACATGCTTATCATCAGAATTATAGAATGTGTCTACGAGATGCCCGAGTGGAAGTTGACACAGCGTTTGATTTAAATCTGCTTAAAAGCAAATAAAACCATCATACTCAGAATGTCACCATGTTGTTGGATCAATGGGTTTTTGTGTTGAAATCTGAATGGCTTGGGTTTTCTGAACACTTCAAATGAATGTATTTGTAAAATCAGCAAATTAACAGCAAGTGATGCAGCATCGATCTCTTGTACATTTAACGTTGTAGTTTAAAAAAATGTAAATCATTCTTGTAGATATTTTTTTTTTTTTTTTGTAATCACATTCTTCATTTCGTTTTCCTGTTTTGTTTTTTACAAAACTATTTCTACCTTTTTTCAACCATCGTGTTTCTTGCCTTTGTATCCTTTTGTTCCATGCCTCATTTGATACTTAAGCGATGCCTCCGTTTCGTTTTAATCTTAGTGCAATATGCGACCTGTCTTTTTGCCTTCCAAACCATTCGTTAGGATTCATTTCCAGCGCATATCGAGCATCATATCGCATATTCTGTCTAGTTCAAGCTTCTGTTTGGTTTTGCATTGCATCTTTGTCCTCTCCACCTACAAAGTTTCACCGCTCTTTATGAACAAACCCATTTTCCCATCATGCCTTGCTTAATTACAGCCCTCTCAAGCTGCGTCAGTCACGGTTCATCAGCACTTCTTTTCTTTAGCCCATAATAAACAAGCGTCCAACCACTAATGTGCCTTTGCACTGTCTCACCCATGTTCACCACCTTGTCTTTTATATTTCGGTTCAAAATGCTGAGTTGAAATAAATGCGTACGTACCGCTCACACTGACTTCCTCCCCATTTCATATCCAATTCCGAGTCAAAACTGCAGTAATGGTTGTGGAAAAACTGAAATTCACTTGTGCTTTTTCTGTTGATGTATAAGAGCGAACACTTGTTTTGCTCGCTAATGTCCATCCTACAATAACTAGCCGGCTAGATTTTCAAGTTAGAGGAAAATGCTAAATGATTACATGCTTTGAAACCTCTTTGAATAGCAATATCTTGCATTTGAGGTGTTTATTTGTGCATTCGACTGATGCGTTTGCTTTTTTTCTGAGACGTTTGCTCACGTCTAGTTTCTTTTTGGGATTGTGAGATGAGCCTTTCTGATAGCGAGAGCATTCTGCTTCATAATGCATCATTTCTGCGCTCATTTAAAGTTGGTCTTTCAGTGCTGCTGGAGGACAATGGAAAATGACGACAAATTCCACGGATGCTGCCTGATGCTCAGATCATATTGATCTTCCCCCCTCGTCCTTCCTTTGGGCTCGTAGCATTTGGGTGAAGTGTATTTGTAAGTGGTAGAAGGTCCTTTCCTTGTCTGAACTCGTGGCGCAAACTCTCGCCGGTTCCGGGTCGCGAGCCCTTTGACTCGTCCTGATGCATGATTGTAAATGTTCTACCTGCTGACCTGTTTGTATGAGGACAATCCCTCTGTTTTTGTTCTGTTTGTAAGATATTGTAGGCACATGCTTTGCTGAATAAAATCGGAGATAACACTGACTTTGTGTCGTTGGTGTTTTGTCATCTTATTAAAGACCAGTTTCATGGTTCAGGTTTTGTCTTGTTTCAGGACAGGGATGTCCAAGGTCTGGCTCGTGAATGAATTTCAAACGGCCCGCAGTTTTTCTACTGAAATGTATTAAATGTGGCTAGGGTGACCACCTGTCCCGCTTTGCGTTGTACTGCACAGCATTTTCGCCCCTTGTCTAGGATGACCACCTGGCAATAGGGCTGTTGCGGGACATAGTCGTGATTTTTGTCCCGCACGTCGCATATAGACCATTTCACTAGATGTAAACAACACTGGGGCAGAAGCACTTCCTGTTTTTTTTGTATTTTATTTTTTTATTTTATTTCACATATACAAATACATCTTAAAGGTGCTAATGTAACATTTTCATCCAGTCAAATGTTATGTTGATTGTATTTTTTTTGTGATGTTTGTGTAAAGTTAAAAAAAAAAAAGAAACAGGAAGTGTATTGGGACCAGTATGTTTACATCTGACGAAATGGTCTATTGAGAAAATGTCCCGCGTTTTTATCAGTCTGTTGGTTTTTAATGATAATATTAAGAAAATGTCTATGCGTTCTTTTGCCTTTTTAAGAAGGCTTTTATTTATTTTTTTTGCGGCATAGTTTCTGCACAAAGGATTTGCGGACCTCATCAAGTGATCTAGAACTACCGACGAAAAATGGTCGAGCGCAGGGGCGTTTCTAGGATTTTAAAACATCCGGGGCTTGTGCCAAAACATCAGGGGCTAGTGGTAGTGGGTGGGAGCTCAGATAAGATTTTGTTAGACACAAGTGGTTGAACCTGGATCCTTCTAGGTGGGTCCGGGGGCATTAAACTGGGTGTTAAAGACCTTGTCACACTATTAACAATAGTAAATACTAATCACTGCAAATAGCAAACATATCAAAGTATTATAACAAAATTGTGACATTACAAAAATATGTTAGACAAATAAAATAATACATTTGAAAATGTATTTAGAACTGTAACAAATATATAGTCGGATGCAAAAATAGGGCCCTATTTTTTCCCAAATTCCATTTTATTTTATTTTTTTCAAATTCTGTTTTCTGTTTTCATTTTTCTGGTCTTCTTTTTAATGGTTAAATTTAATTTTATTAATCAAAATGTATTTAATCATGTGTAATTAATTAAAACCATGAATCTTATACAATTTACTGTCAATTTATCAAAAGTTAAGAAAAATTACATGTTTAGGACCCCATGAAATGTTTAATTTTTTTTTTCTCACTTTACGTTTTATTGTTACCAAATATGTTTTAGCATGTCTGTTTATTTGAATGCATAAAAACAACTTTTATTTATTTTTACAATAGCCTTATGGAATTCTGTGTTGTGTATTTTTCTGGTTGTCAAATGAAGGTATAAAATATTGATTTAATTGATCTTTTAATGAAAATTATTAAACTATTTCCTATAAAAATATAAAACATGGAAGAAACATTGTGTTAAAAAATATACATTTTTATTAATTAATAGTAGTAGTAGTAGGCACGTACATTATACTGAATGATTAATAAAGTTAAACCGAACTTTTATTTTGACGGGTTGTCGACTTGCCGTGAATACTTTTAAATTTCTTTATGTGAGCATTTAATGTCTTTATGTCCTCATTTAGTGAAACGGCAGACGTTGAAATCACTGCACGTGTCAGTGTTACATGTGTAGAAAACGAAACCGCGCATCCGCGCCGTTCATTCATAAAAAGACACGCAGAACATGCAGGATTCATATTTAAATAGTCTTTTGCGGCATAATATTTACAGATACTAGTCCATATCGCGACTTGATTTAAGTTTAATGACCAACTTTTGATTAAATCATTCAAACTTTGTCAAATTCCGTGGAAATCATAGGGCCATACAAAAAAACTTTCGGGGCTGGAGTAAAAACTTTCGGGGCTCGAGCCCCGAATGATTAGCCCTAGCGACGCCCCTGGTCGAGCGCACACGGAAAAACAAGATATTCTCCATTCATCTTAACCAATTAAAAAAAACGATGCAGCTTTCAGACGCGATTTTCCTCTTATTTTAATAGTTCATATGAGGCGGTTTCTATGGCGTTGTTTTAATGACAAATGTCTGCAGCGCACTATTGTAATGCATCAAAATGCGCAAGTACAAATCTCTTCTCTCGCAGGTAGATTCTCTTCACTCATAAAAAAAGACGTGCTTTCTCTCGTTTTCCTGTGCGCGCTCAGAAACACAGATCAGCGCATATGACAACGGATGTAATCAGTATTTACATAGCATAACAGTAGAAAATGTATCAGTCTCACACGTGTCCCACATTGTCCCGCAAAATCACGACTATGTCCCGCAACATCCCTATTATCAGGTGGTCACCCTATATGTGGTCCGCCAAACATAATTCACAGTTTTACAATGTCAACACAAGGTGACAGCACTTGATTTTTGACCAGATGTAGCAGTAAAACGCAGCGATAACAATTTGATAATATATGCGCTGCCATTTCTTTACCACGCACGAATTCCTAAACGCACCAAAAGCGGGAAAGCTCAACTTATGAACCACGCCGGCGCCGCACGGACCATTATTAGCTCTGCCTAAAGACAGCGCAGCGGTTTTTTAATTATTATTATCAATATTTAAAACAGTTGAGTACATTTTTCAGGATTCTTTGATGAATAGAAAGATCCAAAGATCATCATTTATCTGACATAAAAAGCTTTTGTAACATCATACATATCATTCAGTATAGCTTGGGAAAGAAATTATAGAAATTAATGCTTTTATTTAGCAAGGATGCTTTAAATTGATCAAGAGTAACGATAAAGACATTTATAATCTTACAAAAGATTTCTATTTCACATAAATGCTGTTCTTCTGAACTTTCTATTTATCAAAGAAACTTGAAAAAATTCTACTCAGCTGTTTTTAACAATAATAATAATACATGTTTTTGAGCAGCAAATCAGAATATTAGAATGATTTCTGAAGGATCATGTGACTGGAGATGATGCTCAAAATTCAGCTTTGAATTCACTGGAATAAATTATATTTTTAAAATATATTCAAATAGAAAACTTATTTTAAATAGAAAAAAAAATATTTCAAAATCGTACTGTTTTTGCTGTACTTTGGATCAAATAAATGCAGGCTTGGTGAGCAAAGAGACTTTATTAAAAATCTTACTGTTCAAACACTTGTGAGTGGTAGTGTAAAGGCCAATTGAATGTCATGTAAGAGAGTAATGAAATATTGGCCAAATATATTTTTGTTATTTTGTTATATACAGGTGCATCTCAAAAAATTAGAATATTGTGAAAAAGTAATGTTTTTTTTTTGTTTGTTTTTGTTTATAACTTATTTGAAAAACTTAAACTTTCAAATATTCTAGATTCAGTACATGTAAAGTAAAACATTTCAAACGTTTTCTTGTTTTAATTTTGATGATTAGAGCTTACAGCTCATGAAAGTTAAAAATCCAGTATCTCAATATATTAGAATATTTACATTTGAGTTTCATTAAATGTCCATCCCTACAGTATAAATTCCAGGTATCTCTTGTTCATTGAAAGCACAATAATGGGGAAGACTGCTGACATAGCATGGTGGTCCAGAAGACAATCACTGACATCTTCCACAAAGAGAGTAAGTCACAGAAGGTCATTACTGAAAGGGGTGGCTGTTAACAGAGTGCTGTATCAAAGCATATTAAATGCAAAGTTGACTGGAAGGAAGAAATTGGGTAGGCAAAGGTGCACAAGCAACAGGAATGACCGCAAACTTGAGAAAACTGTCAAGAAAAGCCGATTCAAACACTTGGAAGAGCTTCACAAGGAGTGGAATGAAGCTGAAGTCAGTGCCTCAAGAGTCACCACGCTCAGACGTCTTCAGGAAAAGGGCTACCAAGCCACTTTTGAAACAGAAACGACATCAAAAGCTTCATACTTGGGCTAAGGAGAAAATGAACTGGACTGTTGCTCAGTGGTCCAAAGTCCTCTTTTCAGATAAAAGTAAATTTTTCATTTAATATTGAAATCATCCCAGAGTCTGGAGGAAGACTAGAAAGGCACAGAATCCAAGCTGCTTGAAGTCCAGTGTGAAGTTTCTGGTGTTGTCTGCCGGTGTTGGTTCACTGTGTTTTATCGAATCCAAAGAGAATGCAGCTGTCTACTGGGAGATTTTTGGAGCACTTTATGCTTCCATCTGCTGACAAGCTTTATGGAGATGCTGATTTCCTTTTCCAGCAGGACTTTAGCACCTGCCCACAGTGCAATAACCACTTCCAAGTGGTTTGCTGACCATGATATTACTGTGCTTGATTGGCCAGCCAACATGCCTGACCTAAATGGGATATTTTCAAGAGAAAGATGACAAACAGTCAATCCAACAATATACAGACAATCTGAAGGTTCAGCAGTGCCACAGGCTGATCACTTCCATGCCACACTTCACTGATGCTGTCATTTGTGCTAGGAGCAAGTCATTTGCTGTCATTTGTGCTGCCGACCAAGTATTGAGTGCATAAATTAAAATACTTTAAAGAACTTTTCTTTTTTTTTCAGATCCGTTTTTGATTGATCTTAGGAAATATTCTAATATTTTGAGATACTGGATTTTTGACTTTCATGAGCTGTAAGCTCTAATCATCAAAATTAATACAAATAAAAATGTAGAAATGTTTTACTTTACATGTAATGAATCTAGAATAAATAAAAGTTTAAGTTTTTGAAATAAGTTACAAACAAAAAACGAACTTTTTCACGATATTCAAATTTTTTGAGAAGCATCCGGTCACCGGTGTGTCCAGGTCATCAAATCTGGCCCCCTTTAAAAAAAAAAGTTTGGACACTACTGCTTCAGGATAACTCTAATTTAATATTATATTGTTATCTTTAATCATATGGGTTAATAATAAAACAACGTAACATCCATCAGTGGAAAATGGAAAGCAAGGTATTCTCGGTTTGCTAGATGCAGACAGCATGCTATAAACTGAAGTGGTTGGTTTTGTAGGAGGGCATGACGGATGCGCTCCGTTCTGTTGAAGGCCATCTGGCGTAACTAATTGTATTTTCTGTCAATAATGGATTTGATGGCTGCCGCAGCCGGTTTGCTTCAGGAACGGGAGTCTGACATTTCAGCATTTACTTTCTATTTTATCAGATGAGTAAGCAACAATATACATGCTGAGTTTTAAAGCATTCATTAATCAAGTGATTTATTGTTATAACTGTGCACTTGTCACACTTTTTGATTTGTGATGATGGGCTTTAGTAGAGACATAACTTAAAAGTTTTGAAAACAGCTATTTAACATTTTCACTGTTATAGCCCAGAAAATAAAAAAAAAATAATTGTTTGGGCTTGTTGAAACAGATTTTTAAATGTAAACAATAGGACTATAAAACACAAAACAATTCATCAAGAAAAAATGTAATGGAAATAGATGCATACAAGCAAAATATCAGTCCATTCTTGTGGTCAACAAATACTGTTTTTAATGTTTTAAGAATTAAAATTCAGTAGAAATTCATGGAAAAATACACTTGGTCTTTTCATTTAAAGTCTGCTTTTATTATATAGTCGACTTTTATCTGAATGTAAACAACAGTGTGGTTTTATTGTTCACTTGTTTTTACAATAGCTAAAATATTTTGAAATTGAAATGTTGTTTGGATAATAAAATTCACAACAATCACACATCTTTTATAAACATTCAAAATGGCAGCTTAAAAAAAAGAAAGTGTGCACGATTCTTTAATGTTTTGATAGAAATACAGTAAAAAGTCATATTATGAAATTATAATTTAAAATAACCGTTTTCTTTTCTTTTCTTTTCTTTTATTTTATTTTAATATATTTAGAAAATGATCATCGTTTTGCTAGATAAGACCCTTTTTCCTGAGCTGGGATCACGTAAAGCCCTTTGAAGCTGCCCTGAAACTGCAATTTGGACTTTCAACCTGTTGATCCCTATTGATGTCTACTATATGGAGAAAAATCTTGGATTATTTTCCTCGAAAAGGGTTTTTTTTTTTTTTTTTTTTTTTTAAAGAAAGAAAAAAAGACATGAACATCTTGGATGACATAGGGGTGAGTACATATCCCACCTCGGTAGTAGCACATTGTTGTTTAGACCTTTGAACAAAAAACTCCCACACAAACCGCAGGCAGAAAAATACACCTGTCTTGTACTAACTCCACGTTTTTTTTTTTTTTTTTTTTTTTTTTGGTGAATACCTCGGGGATAAGAACATTTTATTGGTGGCATAGCATGCTGCTTTCCAACTTTGTTTTTCATCCTCCTGTGCCTGTATGAGTGTGTGTGTGTGTGTGTGTGTGTGTGCGTGCTGTCTGTACTTTTATCACAAGCGCCTGTTGCTAAGATACCCAGGAGAGACACTGGCTTCTTGGCAGGTAGCAATTCACAGATGCCCAGAGTTTCCAGTGTTTGTGTTTCAATTTTTCCAGGTTTTAAAACTCTTACGTATTTGTATTTATTCTTACTGCTTTACAGACACAGTGTATTAATCTACTTATACGTTATGCACTGCAACACCGCGGCACCTGGTGCCGGTTGCACCAGCTGGACGTACACCTGGTTGTAAGACCAGGCTGGACGTAAAATGAACTTTAAGTCATGCGTAGAGTTTATACCCGTTGCACCATCTCGGCGTAGTCCTACGTCTGAGACTAAATCTTACGCCTAGTCAAAGGTAGGTGTAAAGTGAAAAATAAAGTATCAGCTTTCAAATTCTGTCAATTCTAGCACAAAATACAATTTATAAATGTGTTTTTTCAGCCACAGAAAGAGGTCAGTATGCTAAAACGCACAACTGTCACGTAAAGTCACATTTATCTTGCATTTATTTTTAGTGTTAGTCTGGAGAAATATGTCATGTGCAGGGAGACCCCAAACCCCAGGCCCCTGTTTAGTTTTAACATACAGATTACTGCTCTGATTAATAAAAAAAAATATGGTTTAGGGGCCGTTCACATATCGAGTCTTTTGCGCGCTCAAGTTCGCGTCCGCGCCGCATCAAGATAAAAGCATCTCAACTTTTCAGTTCAGTGTGACAAGAACCAACCAAATAGCTTCATCCTTTCCCGTAACGACATTGAAAGCTCAGCCAAGATGGAAAAACAGCGGATCATAGTACAGGGATAGCCATTTAAAATTTAAATAAATTTAGTAGCAGAGCTACAGCAAGCGATTTTTAGTGCTGGAAATCTGTTTGTCCTTTGCTGAAACTTCCGCGTCTTAATTGAGAGCGCAGGTCATGGTAGCTTAGCAACGGCAGACGCCACTAGAGCGCAAGCTAAGGAGCGCTTTGGAAAGAAGCAGAAAGCGGCGCGCCTAGCGTTTTCCACGCGCTTAGGCGCGACATGTGAACGGTCCCTCATTGTACTTCCTCTTTTCACCTTGGAAACCTGCGCGTGTTTGCCCGGGAGGGAGCACGTGGTCAGCTCTCCAGCATCTGCTGTTGTGGGAAGGTGTGACCTCAGTTTTTCCCCTCGCACTCTTTTTTCAGAGTTGGAGAAAAAACTGCTGCGTGGCTGTCCTCCAAAGCGGCCACCAAACCTCCAAACACACGCTCTCTCACAATAAACACCTCTTCACACCATTATCCATGGGATTACCGTGTTTTCTGTGACACCTGCTACCTTTTTGGGTGTGCACAGCTTTGACCCTGCCAATGGGGTTTTGTGTCCGACAGCTGAGAGGCATTTGGGAAGAAAATAAATAACTTCTAACTGTTGTTTCCATTGGAAACGTCACGTCTCAAGGTAAGGCGTGCGCTTGTTGTGTTTAGACCATCTGTTTGGTTCCCTTTATGTTGTTTGTTTGATAATAAAACCGTTGTTTAAACAAATTAATTGTGATATTGTCAAATTCGCGGGTTTGGTGCAATCTTTTAAAGAGGGTTTTCAGGATTGCTTTAAATAACATGATCGTAAACCATGCGAGACCACGCAAATAGTGCTAGAAAGTTTCTTTAAGCTGACTCCTCTTTCTTTTATTTTTATCCACTTTATTTTTGTTTCTAAACATCTGCTGTCAATACGATTTTAGCGTATTTTGAAGTAGCCTAATTTCTCCTCACTTTCACACAGGTGTTCTAACAGAGTAATCACAAGTGTACTTCATCACACCAACTGATGATGCAACCAGAAAGTGTCGCAAAACTTTAATGCGGTGTTGTTTTATCACTTAAAGCCTAACCACCTGAAGCGTATTCAGTTTAAAATGTGTGTTTGCGTCAATAAATAACACCTGACAATAATATGCATGCATTTACAAGTGTGTAGAAGTACAATTATTATATACAATTATTAAACAAGCTAGTAAAACCAAAGCTATAAGGCACATTTATGATACAAGTGATTTTATGGAATAATGCCGAATTTACACTCCAAAGGTGGCACAGAAGCACATCGGAAGTGGAATAGGGTTCTTTACACAGAGTAATGTGTATAAAAATACACAAAAATTACACTTTTATGCAGTACTTTGATATTAGGGACTGAGGTGGGTTAGAGCAGGCATAATTTAGTCTACCTTTTATGCGGCATTGTGTCTTTACGCCGAATTTTGAGCAGGGACAGAGCAGCCTTAACTTGGCTGTGTAAAGATGCTCTGTTTTCTTATAGCATGCCAAATTTACACTGCAAAGGTGGCACAGAAGCACTTCTGAAGTGACATTTAGGTACACAGACTGTTTAATGCTGCTCAGAGGTGGCATAAAAGCATTTATGTGAAAATTGCACCTTTATACAGTACTTTGATACTAGTGACTGAGGTGGGTTAGAATAGGCATAATTTAGTCTGGCTTTTATGCAGCATTGCATCTATACACAGAACTCTGAGCAGGCACAGAGCTGCCTTAACTTGGCTGTGTAAAGATGCTTTGTTTTCTTATATAATAGCAAATTTACATTGCAAAGGTGGCACAGATGCACATCCGAAGTGGCATTTAGGTGTCTTTAAGCAGACTTTTTAATGCTGCTCAGTTGTGGCATAATGTATTTATATAGCAATGATAAATGTGTACTTTAATACTAGGGGCTGAGGTTAGTCTGGCTTTTATGCGGCATTGTGTCTTCACACCGAATTTTGAGGAGGTACAGAACGAGCAGCCATAAATTGTCTGTGTGAAGATTCTTTATGTTTTCTTATATTATGCCAAATTTACACTTTAAAAGTGGCACAGAAGCACTTCTGTAGTGGCATTTAGGTGTCTGTTTAATGCTGCTCAGAGGTGGCATAAATGCATTTACAAAGCAATGATAGCCATATACTTTGGTACTAGGAGCTGAGGTGGGCCTGAGCAGGCATAATTTAGTCTGGCTTTGCCCCACTGAATTTTAAGCCAGCACAGAGCAGCCTTAACTTAGCAGTTATATGTATATAGTTATATATTGGGTGCTTAAGTCAATTTTCATGAAGATGCGGTCTTTGCAACTGTTGACCTCCCATGCATCTTAATTGCATGACCAGTGAACATGCTTATTCTGTATTAAGTTTTACGATATTCCATTCTAAATGGTTTAGTGCTGCAGCAGACCTAGTGAATGAGATTACTGTGATTTATATTGACCAGTTTTAAAGGCCAGGTCAATAGTAAAACCTTTAGCCTCTAGCACCTACAAGGCCTGTCTCAGTTTAGTTGTACCACCGTCACTCTTTTGTTTCTTTATTCAATCACTGTAATCAGTGGAGGAGCAGGATGTTTTGGATGAATTGTACTTGGGTCATGTGACCTGATCCATTGCAAAAGAGGCAGCAAACCTGATCTGAGATCAGTTAATCAGGAGTTTCCTCCTCCTCCGCTGCCTTATTTCCTCTCCTCTCACTTTCTCACGCTGAGAAACAGCCAGAGTAACGCCAGTTTATCTGTCCTCTTGCAAGGTAAACACTCTTTCTTGTCTGTCTCTGCTTTGTTTGCTAACTGCCTTTAAGTGGATTAGACTTGAATGGATGCCAGAATGTAGACGTCTTAAAAAGGTGCCTTGCCTCGAGTCAGAGACCTGTAGTTAATGTAATAAGGTCTGTGCCTACCCTTTTTCTGTGTCATTTAGAAGGAGCAAGAGGGTATGGGTGTTTTCTTTGAGGAAATGGGTTGGTGGATTGGCCATTTTGTATTCCAGGTTAAAAACAGTAGTTATAAGCATATGCATTTTCTCTGAATGAAATCCCTACTGACTATCAGTCAAGGTTTTCTGCAGTGTCTGAAATGTAAATGAAAGAAAATACACAAGAACTTGGAGGTTGTTTGACAACTGTACTCTTTAAGTAAATACCAGGGTTTGCTGTTTTGTAGTTTGCTAGATTTTTTTTCCTTCTCTAGAAATAAAGTTATGGGCTTGAAAGAAAACACTATGCTGTGAACTCTGCTAGTGTAACTTATTAGCTTGTTGGAGCTGTTGTCATCTGTGCCCGAGGCCTGTGCAGCAGGGCCAAATAAAGAGTAGGAGTTCTCATGGAAATGTAAATAGACTTGGCCTCGCTTAGCCATAAAGGTGTAGATTGTGTCTTTGTTAGAGAGAGTGAAAGAGAAGTGAGCATGTGCTTTATTAAGTGACTTAAACTGATGCACAATACATTATATGGGTTTGATGTGTAGTCAACATTTGGATCAAAAAAAGTTGTCCTAAGACAAGAACGGGTGTTGTTTTGGTTTTAGGACAACTTTGATGAAGATCTTGAACCATTTCAAATATTGACTACTATAAATACAGAAAGCTTATCATGCACTGAAAGTCATGATTGTTTTAACAGTAAATATCTTATCATCTGTTTATATTACTACAACATGAACGGATCTTGAACAAGTGATTTTTAATGACATGATGTCGCAATCGTTTTCCTGTGACTTAAGGCCTCTTAATAATAATAATAATAATAATAATTATTGTTGTTGTTATTGTTACTAGTATTATTATTATTATTATGAAAATTATACACACAATAGCAATAGTAATAAATGTTTTTTTTTTATTATTACACACACACACGTGTGTGTATATACACATATATATATATATATATATATATATATATATATATATATATGTGTATAACTTTTCATACTGTATATATATTTACCGTATATGTATTTATTATACATAATTTAACCAATTTCATCAAAACATGATTTATATACATTTATTCAACAAATACAAATGTCAAGTTGTCTACTCTCTTACCCTACACAAATAGTGAGGTTTCCCAAATGTATGTATTTTTTGATAACTTAATTAATACATTTATATAATACTTACCTGGCCAAGTATCGGCACCAATATTAAACATTTTTATGGTTATCGGTATCAGTCAAACTGGGGGTCGACTGATTATCGGTCTGGCTGATTATTGGCACCAATATTAAGCATTTTTATGTCATCATATTGGTCATATTCAAAACTAGAGGTTGACCGATTATTGGCCTGGCCGATTATTGGCACCGATATTAAACATTTTTATGGTCATCGTATTGATCGTTTTCAAAACTAGAGGTCAACCGGTTTCAGCCTGGCTGATTATTGGCACCGATATTAAGCATTTTTATGGTCATTGGTATTGATCGTTTTCAAAACTAGGGGTTGATCGGCTATCGGCCTAGTTGATTATTGGCTCCGATATTAAGCATTTTAATGGTCATTTTATTGATCATTTTCAAAACTAGGGGTCGACCGATTATCGGCTAAAGATGCAACCATTATAGATTTTGTTGCTACAGTTATTGTCTGAGGAAATTTATGGTTTCAGTCAACAAGGGGGTAAAATCCCTGTTTAAGTAACAACTCAACATGTTTAGAGAATCGCACAGACGCAGGTTTACATACGCACCTCTCTCTCTCTCTCTCTCTCTCTCTCTCTCTCTCGATCTAATAATTAATTCAAGTAGCTAAATGTTATAATTAGTTAATTCAAATAAATGTGATCTTACCGCACTATTCCATCTCTGTGTGATTTAAAGCGGACAGAATGCTGAGCTAACGAGCCGTAGCTTTGTGTCAGTCTTGCCTTCACGTTGTGCATTAAAATCGTTTAAAGCGGTGTATTCCCTCTTTAGCAGCAGTTTTTACAGCAATATTAAAAAGACACCCTGGTCATTCTTGGTGTACCCAAAATGCTCTCACACTTTCTACTTCAGGCATTTCTCTAGTAGAAGTAAAGCTTTGCTGTCTGTTTCCTCTGTCATAGTTAATCTAGTGTGTGTATAGCCTCTGTGTCTCTGATAAGCACGGCATTGGCGCACCGCTAGTGTAACTTTGTTTTCGTTTGGCGCAAGTTGCAACAGTTCCGTTTCATGCAACAGAAACACTTGGTATTGGTCATTTTCAAAAGTAGGGGTCGACCGATTATTGGTCTGGCAGATTATTGGCGCCATTATTAATAATTTTTATGATCATTGGTATTGGTTGTTTTCAAAACTTGCCGTTGACTGACTATTGGCCTCGCAGATATTGTGCATTTACATGATTGTCGTTAGTGTAAATTTTTAAAACCGATTTGGTGATAAAATAATTTAAAAGCATTTAAAGAAAGTTTTTGTCAATGTCCATCTTATTCTTAATTTTGACATTTAATTTTAATTTTTACACCAAACATATATATCGGTTCAGAATATTGATTATCGGTCTATTTGATCTGTAATAATTGGTATTGGTATCAGCCCTGAAAAACCATTAACAATAATATTAACTGTTAACCCTAATAATAAGATTAATTAACTTATTAATGTTGATATATAAATGAATCATTTAAATGTAGAATTTAATTCAGTAATATTCTTAAGCGTGAATGAGGCTACACTGTAAAAAACAGTTTGTTGAATCAACTTAAAATAATTTGTAACCTGGCTGCCTTAAAATTTTAAGTTCAGTCAACTCAAAAAAAGTTTATTCAACTTGAAATGTTAAATTAAACTAAGTGACAACTTAGATATTTGAGTTGAATCAACTTAAATTTTTAAGGCAGCTGGATTACTTACCCATCTGTTAAGTTTCGCAAACACAAATATCTGAGTTGTTACTTAGTACAACTTAACATTTCAAGTTGAATAAACTTATTTTAGTTGACTGAACTTAAAATTTTAAGGCAGCAGGGTAACAAGTTATTTTAAGCTGACTCAACAAATTGTGTTTTTTATTTTTTACAGTGTACGTGTTTTCTTCAGTATTTAGGATATTTAGGAAATTTGTAGTGCTCTCAAACTGATTAATCATGATTAATCGCATCCAAAATAAAAGTTTGTGTTTACATAATATGTGTTTGTACTGTGTATATTTATGTATATATAAGTACACCCACATACATGTATACTTTCAGGAAATATATGTAATATATAATTATATATTTATATATAATTTAAATCATATATAAATATGTGTGTGTGTATTTATATATACATACTAAATATACACAAGTACACACATGTATATTATGTACACAAACTTTTATTTTGGATGTGGTTAATCGCGATTAATCGATTTGACAGCACTAGCTATTTGATTAAATTTTTATATTCTTGATGTTTTTATTGTTTCTGTTACACAGCCTCTTTCATTTAACTTGCATGTAACTCATCAGTTATTAAATAATTAGGATCTATGCAGTACCAGAGCAAATCTATATACAGTCTAATTCCATTTAAAAAAGTGTACAGTTATTTTCATCATAAGGTGTTATTTTAATGATTATGTTAGACTGCACAATATGTGTTCGTGTTTGGTGTCTGAAACTGTCATTTGGCAGGTGTTCTGAGATGAATAATCCAGTAATCAGTTGAGACGCGTCATTCCACTTTTACATAATTGAAAGTAAGCTCCATCAAAACAAACAGCTAACACCTGTCAAAGCCAATGAGCGGCTGTGACATTGACGGTGAATGCTTATTATATATTTATATTAACGCTCAGAAACAATTATGTTCTCAAACCTATTGTATATTGCTTCTGTTGTTTCATACTTTTATGTCATGCTTTAATTCACCTGATTATTCTCATAATGACTTTAGATTTGTCATTCTGTTACAGCTTCACGGGTAAACATGACAGACACGATATTTGGCAGTGAGAACGAGCACTGGGTCTGTCCCAATGACAGGCAACTAGTGCTTAGAGCGAAGTAAGTTTTTTTTTTTTTTTTTTTTTTTTTTTTTTTTTTTTTTGTGTGTGTTTTTTTTTTAAATCTTTTGCGCAAACCGCATTTCGTCATGTCTTTCTTTAGATCACCCAATGTAATGAGTGTGCTGAAAAAGACAATCATAGTGAGTGATGTCTGATGAATGATTTTTCCTTTGTGTCTGTATTCCATCCAGGTTACACACAGGTTGGTCCATCCACACGTTTCAGTCAGAGAGACAAAGGAAAGCTCAGACACTTGAGAAAAGAGAGCTGGATCTCATCATGAGTGTCATTCACCGCGCTGAGCAGCTCGAGCTCATTGAGCAACACCGGATTGGGTGAGACTTTATCAGTCTGCATCACATTTATGCATTTTCATGCCTTTTTATGCCTTGTCACACAATGTATGGTTGGATAAACACTTCAAATCTGATGTTTGATGTTGAGTCTGAATTATAAAATGTTATTTTTCTATTACAAAAATGTCTGGTTGCTTTAATGACTTTAACTACATGATTATAAATATATTTCTAATTGGTGTTTTTAAAAGGAAGTCTCTTATGCTCAATAAGACTGTGTTTATTTGATCAATAGAAATACACTAAAATCAGTAATGTAGGAAAATATTATTATAATTTTAAAAAGTTTTACATTTTAATGCATTTCAAACTGTAGTTTATTTCTGTGATGCAAAGCTGAATTTTCAGCATCATTACTCCAGTCCTTAGTGTCACGTGATCCTTCATAAATCATTCTAATTTGCTGATTTGGAGCTCATGAAAAACATTCCTATCAGTTTTGATGCTCAGCAGACCATGAGGTTTCACAGCAGGTGTTAATGTTTTCTCTATGTAAAGATGTGACACTTTTTTTTATTTAAAGATGTGTGTGTGTGTTTCAGGCGACTAGTGGAGCGACTGGAGAACATGAGGAGATCTGCTGTGGGAAACGGCATGTCACAGTGTCTGTTGTGTGGAGAAGTGTTTGGTCTGCTGAGCTCTCCGTCCGTTCTCTGCTTGGACTGCTGCATGGTACAGACTGGTCTAAATCTTCTAAAGATGATGTTCTCTACCCTTTACACTCACTCACTGCAAGTACGCTTAGTCATTTCCTTGTTGTAATGATCCATGGGCTCATGCAGTAATTCTAAGACTCCACATTGTGGCAGCAAAGATCTGTACATTTAAGGACAGTCCGAAAGTGATCTAAGCATTCTTTGCATACAGAAAATATGCATAATGTACACAATACATGTGTATATATACTATATACTGCCGTAAAAAAGTTATTTTAAACCCTATATGGGTTTTTGTGATATTGGATTTCGAGGTCTTAAAATAAGGTCTGTGCTTAAAATTAGGAGAGACTGGGGTAAGATGATCCATGTTATTTTTTACATTATTTTTATTAGCAATATAGGATTTTTTTGTTTTTTGTTTTTTTTTTTGTCAAATAAGTTTTATTAAAAGATAAAGATTTTGAAGATGGATTTACAATCTCATATACTTTGTTTCTATACATGTACAAAGAATACAATCAAATTAGAAAAGAAAGATAAGGAAAATGAAAAAAAACAAAATAAACAAAACCCCACCTCACAAACCATCCCTTACAAGACCTGTTTACATTAGTTTGCAATGTATGATGAAAAAATGTTAAAACCATGACATTAACAAATTATGCATTAGTTTTCCATCAAGATAACAGAGAAAAGGGTGCCAGATTTTGACAAACTGCTCAAATTTGCCCTTTAGACAGTACCTAATTCATTTCAAATGTAAAGTAGAAATCATCTCTCCAAGCCATAGCTTACATGTAGGAGCCTCCTTTTTCTTCCAAAACAAAAGTATTAGCTTCTTGGCTGTAGTTAAACTATATGCAAGCAGTTTGTGTTGTGCTCCTGATAATGAATGCATACTTTCTGAAAATCCCAAAATAAAAAGTGCCGGATCCGGCTACAATTGCACCCTAAAAATCTTTGAAAGGACATCAAAAATTCCATTCCAATAATTTTGTATCTTGGAGCAAAAAATAAAACTATGGGACAAATCAGCAACTACTGAATTACATTTGTCACAAAGAGGTGAGACATTTTTGAAAATTCTATGTAATTTCTTTTTTGAATAATGTAATCTGTAAATTACTTTAAACTGAATAAGGCAGTGTCTAGAACTGATAGAATGTTCGTTAGTGTCCTTTAAACTCATCTGCCACATTTCCTCAGAAATTTCCACTCCTAGTTCTTGCTCCCATTCTTTTTTGAGAAATCTTGTAGAGGGCAAAGTAAAGGATTGTAGCAGGTCATAAATGATCGGTAATATAGGTTTTTTACAATACCTTAAACTGAATAATTGCAACTTTTAGGCCCGTGTTGTCCCACTTGTTCTTTTTAAAAGTAACACATCTTAAGATTTCTGTATGTTTCAATTTAGAACTTGTAGAAAAGATTTAGAACGTTTTTTTTTTTTTTTTTGTCATGAGTATGGCTCATCTTACCCCACATCCAACATTTTGGAGGGGAAACAAATTTGGTAACGCTTTCTATGAAGCCCATATTCATAATACATTATAAGAACATTTTTAAGGCATTATAATTAATGCACATTGCATGAGAAATGTAATCCATTGTAACTTAAGTGGATATTTATTGTGTGATAAATCATCATACTCTTAAAAGCTATAACCACAAATAAGTAAATACTGTAAAACATTAAAATGGATCTTATGAATATTTATATGTATTTAGATGATACAACATATTATTATAAGGCATTCATTATAATGCTTTAAGCATACCCTTATAATCTATTATAAATACGGGCTTCGTAGCGTTACCTAAAATTCTTCACATAACAGATAAGGCTAATGTTCGTATTTTTTGTATAGTTGTCACATCATAGCTTATAAGAATACAAGATAAACTTTAATCTCTCTGAAAGTTCAGTTTAATCATATCGTTTGGCCTTAAATGGAATTTATTTCAAAAGAGAATATTTTATACATAAATTAGTATATTGGTATTCACCATGTAATCTCCTTCACATGTAGACAGCATTTGTGTCTTCATGAAAATACCATTACATGTTTTATTTTGTGTATAATTTTTTAAATTAATTTTTAAAATTAATAAAAATTTATTAAATTAATACTTTATTTTAAATTAAATTTAATTTAAAGGGGTCATCGGATGCAAAGTTCACTTTTACATGTTGTTTGAACATTAATGTGTGTTGGCAGTGTGTGTACATACCTACCCTATAATGATAAAAATCCATGCAGTGGTTTTTAATTCATTTGTAAAAATAATATACCCTTTTTCAAATCAAGCCATTCTCATTCTCAGAGGCCGCTCCAACGATAGTTGATTGACATGAGCGTCTTACCTCAGACCCACCTTAAATCAGCTGTAACAGTCCAACCTCCATTGTTTCGATGCTGGAGCAGGGATGCAAGTTAGACAAGAATATCTCTGATTGAGCGATTGAGGTGTTGTGTTGCTGGATGTAATGATGAACGTAGTGGTCGTCATTTACTTTCAACATCTGAGCCACTGAAGATGCAGTGGATTACGTTTGTTTGTGAAGGGAATGCACCTCCCGATCTACATAAATGTGTCTATGTTCACGCGAATCATTCGTGATCCAGCTTCACACACAGCAGAAGTGAGTATAAGGGTTTTTTTTATGAATCTTTGTGATCGCCTTTCCTAATAACGTGCTAGTTAGCAAGTTTAGCGGCTAAAGTAAACTGGCTCGTCACTCCACAGAGAGAAGAGAGGGGCGGGGCAAGCAGAGCTCATTAACATTTAAAGCAACCTCAACCAGAACAGGATGATTTTTGCAGAGCTGATTTTGGCAAGGTAAAAAGGGTGTTGTTTTTCACTACCATTGAGAATTTTTAACCAAAGTATATTATAGACTTTTCATTAAGACCCTAAAGAATCATATCAACTTGAAAATGGGCATCCGATGACCCCTTTAATGCACTAAATTGATCGAAAGTGACAGTAAATTTTTGCTTAAAAAATGCAAATAAATTCTGTTCTTTTGAACTTTCCATTCATCAGATACTTTCTAGAGCAGCAAATCAGGTTATTAGAATGCTTTCTGAAGTATCATGTGACACTGAAGAGCTAATAAATGCTGAAAATTCAGCTTTGCCATCAAAACTATTTAAAAATGTTTTAAAATAGAAAATCGTTATTTTAAAATGCAATCATTTTTCCCAGTATTACAATTTTAATTTGGTTTTGATTAAATAATTGCAGTCTTTGCAAGCATGAAAGACATATTTAAAATGTTAAAAAATCTTACCTTAAATGGTAGTGTACAACATAAATAACATAACATTACAGACAATCAATTCTCAAACATGAATACTGAAGCATTCTGTTTTTAAACTTAAATTGTTAACGAGTTGCTAAATAAAGACTTCAACAACTACAAGGATGTGACTTTGTGACAACTCATGTTTGAGTTATGATGGTGTGTAATTTTTGTAATGTAGGATAATAACTGAAAATTTGCCTCAGACCTTATGTTACCCGAAATACAACATGCTATCCTGAGGAAACGCCAACCTCATAGGTTGACCTACAAATAGCCGACATGATAGAGCAGCTCTGTTGTAAGTAGTTTTGTAGTGTGTTCAAATATACATCTCAAATATGTGACCCTGGACAAAACCAGTTTTAAGTAGCACAAGAATTTTGTAGTATTTACTTAATAGGATATTAAGTAAAGATCATGTTCCATGGAGATATTTTGTAAATTTCCTATCATACATATATCAAAACTTAATTTTTGATTAGTAATATGCATTGCTAAAAACTTCATTTGGACAACTTTAAAGGTGATTTTCTCAATATTTTGATTTTATTTGCACCCTCAAATTTTCAAATAGTTGTATCTCGGCCAAATATTGTCCTATCCTAACAATAGGACAAACTTATTTTTTTGTATACATCTCAGATTAAAAAAATCGCCCTTTATGACTGGTTTTGTGGTCTAGGGTCACATATAATATATTGCTTATTATAGCATGCTATTGCAAGTATTGATTTAACTTTGTTCTCAGTGTGACCACAAGGGGGCAGTGTGTAACTGAAACACTGCTTTAGTGTACTGATACTGCACATAAGTCAGATACTTTCCTCTGAACTTTGGGATTACAGTTTTATAGTTTACTTGGAGACAGACACACACTGTGACTTGACACAGGACTAAGGAGTGCTAAAGACTGAATGAGGTCCTTAACAGCAGGTCTGTGCCAGTAAGGACAGAGCATCTGTTACAGAAACCCTGAGCTCACATCACTCCTGCGCTCTCATGACCTGTGATCATACTCAACAGCTGCTGTTTCTAGACCTCACTGGATTTACAATGGCTTTTCAACATGCAGGGAAATTAATGAATTGATAAGTATTATTATTAGATTGGTAATGCCTCTGTGTTCAGTCAATATATGACCATCTGTGTAATAGACTGTGTTGATCATATACCATATGGAATCTGATAATTGGGTATTGCAGAAATTTTTCAGATTTGTAGAGAAATTGTACCGTATCAAGACTGGAAATCGCTTGATAATACCTTAGGAGTGGATTTTAGCTAGTTGCTATTCAGGTTTGGATGATTGATAGGCTGTTGCAAGGCTGATTATCAGACGTAAAGTGAAGTCAAGTTGTTTTGAAAAGTATCATTACTCTAAGAGGCAGAAATGAATGAGTTAAATGGCAAAATGAAATGTTAAACATGATTCCGAGTCTATGGCAGCCAATGAACCGCTTGTGGGAAAGTTATGATATTTGGCTCACTGATAGAGGACAGTCTTAACATTAAACATTGCAAGTTTGGAGTCTCAAACTCAAATTCTCTAGTGCCACCACTTGTGCAAATTTTCACTCACGTTTATGCTAATAACTTTTGAACCGTAAGGCACAGAAGGAAAATTATGTTTTCCTCTGAATCCTTGGCTCATGCATAGTTTAATGTAGTGTTGCACAATATACTGGTACTTAAAAAGCATTGGGATACCCTGCTTTTAAAAATGGTACGATTTCACATTTTACTAGTACCAGTACTTTAAGGCTATGTTCACGCTTGGCGTCTTTTTTGACAGTAAAAAGTTGACAAGGGCACTTTTTAGTCAAAAAAAAATTTAAAATCTGGCAGCGTTGCAGCCGAGGGTGTCTTTTGTTGCTATAACAACAGTATGATCGGCAGTCGGGATCGGGAAGGGTCTGCGAGCCGGGACTCGAAAAATGGACGCCGGAAGCGCAACGGCGTTCCTGTCGACGCGCTGCCCACAAGTCTATTGGAGCTGCGCGTTGGGTTTTGAAATTAACGGGGAGGAGAATGTCGGTTCAGTCTATCTACTGGCACCTTCTCCTTTTTTTTTTTTTTTTTTTTTTTTTTTTTTTTGTTCTTGTTATGGAATCGTCAGTTCTGCCTACTCGCTTGTCATTGGTCAGCTGTCAAAAAGGCGCTTGACGTGGAGCGTTTCTTTCAGAAAAGTTTAACTTTTTTCAACTTGAAAAGACACTCAGAGCTGCAGAAAAAAGATGCCAGCGGTGGCGTTTAAAAAAGCACTCAGGACTTTTACACGGGACGCGGCAGTTGCGAATGTCTAGTTCATTTTCAATGGGAAACCGTGGGCGGTTTCGCTGGCGGCCCGGAGGCGGAGCGCAAGCGGTGCTTGTGCACCCAAAATCCTGCCCCTGCCACAAGCATGGTGCCAAAGATAAATATATTTTATCTTTTTGTGAGCGTCAGCGGTAGCCGCGTCAGCTTTAACCAATCAGTGAACAGATTATTAACAACCAATCATAGAACATTTAACTGAACTTATAATGTTGAAAAGTTGAAAATGGAGGAAAACATTATTTTTTTTATGCTCTTAAGGCAATTCTACAAAAAAAATAATAATGACAGGATAACACAAACACAAATTTCCGATACGTTTTATTTAGTTTTTAGTAAATACAAATGTGACCTTAACAATTGTAACTATGGCAACAACCGCCCCCGAGCAACCCATTAGAATGTGTAAGGAATATTTACCAGGAAAAAAAAATATTTACCAGAAAATTGTAAATACACAACACAGTATTTCTAAAAAAAAAGAAAAAAATGGCCTATAATAAGATAATTCTTTATCAAATCTTATTATAATTTCATAAATTCATTAGACATGCTTTTGATTATTAAAATGTAATGAAACGATTAAAATAGAATCCAGAAAATTAATGGACAACAGAGATTCACAAACTAAACTGAATTTGGAAAAAATAGTAAAACGTTAAAAATTTTGTTAAACTTGTAATAAATTGCTGTTAAATTCTGCTGTTAAGTTTCATGATTTCAATTAATTAGACGTGCTTTTTGATAAATATTTTTTTTAAATGTTTTTTTTTTTTTTAACTATTAAAATAGAGTCTAGAAAAATTTTAATGGAATTTAGGAAAAAATAAAACAGGTTTCATAGGGCCCTCTTTATTTCATTTGTGTCTTTGTTTTATTGTAGTTGTCCTTTTAGTTTGCTACTAGGTTCTTATTATTCATAACTCTTTATTCATTTATTCATAAATAACCAAAAATGACTATGCCATGACATAAATTGTTATTGTGAAATAAAATTACTATATCATGAAGTAAGATTTGGCTTTATCCTTTAAGCTAACTTACCAATATAGCAAAGATCTCTACATACCTGTAAAAAATCTCAGAACTGGTCTCTTTAGATTCAGTGCAGCATGCCGAATCAAGCTATACCCATACCCATAATTTTCTCATGCCAGCCATTTTGGATGTTGGCCATTTTTCATTTTATCGTAAAATGCTATATTTTATGAACGCATTGGCGTAGCTTTATGAAACTCGGTATGTGTCTTCGGCACCATGTCTTGACAGTACTTAAAACGTTTTCTTTTTTTTTTAGTAGGTTAGAGACCAATTCTTACTATAATACAATCATGCAGAATATGGAATTAATATATGCTTTATAAATACAAATAGCAGCCAATATTATAGTATTAGTATGCATACTAATAAGCAACTAGTTAATAGTGAGAAATGGTCGCTAAACTAAAGTGCTACCATTTTTTTTTAAATTGATATTGATTTATATTAAATATTTAATTGTGCATGCTCATTTTCTGTTTTTGTTTAATATTACCTTTGTCATTAATTTCCCCTTAATCTAAATGTTTAAATTAATCACATAAACAAAAACATAATAAAAATCTCAAAAAGAATATCCTTTTTTTATATATATATAATTGATGTCTAAATTCAACTGTGACATTTTTACAATAATTAATTTTAGCTTATAGTTTTTTAGTTTTATTTAATTTATTTTGACAAAATTGCATTGGACTTTATTATCAGCCATTGCATTGGTTATCTGCCGTAACATTAAATTAATTATAAGTATTGGCTTTTTAAAGGAATAGTTCACGCAAAAATGAAAATTACCCCATAATTTACGTCAAGCCATCTTGGGTGTATATGACTTTCTTCTTTTAGACGAATACAATCAGAGTTATATTAAAAAATGCCCTGGCTCTTCCAAGCTTTATAATAGCTGTGAATTGCTTTTGAAGTCCAATAAAGCGCATCCATCCATCATAAAAAGTACTCCACACGGCTTCAGGGGGTTAATAAATGCCGTCTGAAGTGCGTTTGTGTAATAAAATGTTATAAACCGGTGGATGAGATTTTTTTTTTTTTATATGTAACTCTGATTGTATTCATCTGAAAGAAGAAAGTCATATACACGTAGGAAGGCTTGAGGGTGAGTAAATCATGGAGTAATTTTCATTTTTGGGTGAACTATCCCATTAAGCGTAACTGTTTCTTATGATTTAATTATTTCACAAACACACTGTTTTCGCTGATGTTAAAACCAAAATAAAAAAAAAAGTCCTGTTCTAAACTCATGCTATTAGTTTTAGGTTGACAGAAGGCCACCTCTAAGCTTTTTGATTAGCTAAGACGTGTGCTGCAATCAGATTCAGTTTTTTTTTTTTTTTCATTTGAAGAGCTTGGAGCTGTCACAGAGTGAAGTGTGATTTTTCAAGACACCTATTTTAGTGATATCTGTCAAGCAGTAGGGATATTTTATGCGTGGTATTAAACTGCTTACAGCTCCTTTAAAGGTGGCTCTCACTCACAGAGGGATCTTTATAAGTATTTAACGTAAATTGAAGAGATTTCTTTGTGCCCTCAAGTTCTCTCTGTTCTTCTCTTGCTCTCTCCATCTCAAAGCAATTTAAGTATATAGAAGTTCTACTAAAACTAAATTACTGGCACTTCAGTCTAGTGTTTGTCTTCTATTACATAAAGCCTGATTAAAGGTTCTTTCGCTTTCTCATTACAACAGCGTATTCCAGCCCTCACCTTTAAATTGATTTTTAAAAACCAAGGCGTCAGAGTCCACATTAATATCTCCCCCTCTAATTTAATTTATTTTAGTTTGGAGAGGGATGATGCTTTTTACAATCATCATGACTGTAGGGTGGACATGTTTCTGCTTCCACACATTAAAAAAATCGCATTGCCCGTTACCTTGCAGGTAAATTTACCAAATCAAACTTAAACGTTAAAATAAATAAATTTATTAATTACTTAAATAACAGTGGCAAGTTCTTTGTTTTGAGCAAAAAATGCTGACCTGTCACTGGATGAAAGATAAAATTATAATCATAGCAGAATAACACAGTATAACATTCATTTTCCTAACTTGTTTCTACACATTCCAATATACTTTCCATAAATATTCTAATTAGACTTTAGCATTTCATGTTAGCATTTTAAGCTAAATAAAATTGTTCGCACTTGAAATAAGAAAAAAAAAATCTTTGGCAATATAAGGAAATTGAAACACATATTGATAAGATATAGATATATGGGCCATTCTACAGAATTGGTGCTGCTGTCCCACAACCAAAAAACACATTAAAAAAGTATTCAAATCTTAGGTGTTTACTAAGATCCTTATCTTTTGAAACCCACAATAATATTTAAAATATTAGTAAGCTTAATATATTTAAAATTATCATTTATTGGGTACTTTGAATTGGGAGGTGGCTGTCCCAAACTCTAACCCCTTAATTTCAATTCATGAAAATATTGAAATATGTATTTTTTTTTTCCATTTTGATTTTAAAAGTATATTTTTGATTATTTTAAAAGTTCAAAAAAAAATTTATTTGATATTTTCTTTCTAAATCGTGAAACTTTGTGTCCTGCATTTTTCATGTCACTACTGAAACAGTGTATGTTTTAGTCCATTGGCTGAGACTAATTTTAACTACACCCCTAAATTTATGATCAGGAAATATTCCTGTGTCACTTTCTGTAACTTTAAGGAATGTCACTACCAAACACCATTTTTTTTCTGCAATTTAGCACACTTTTTTTAAAAGTTATTCCATAACATTTAGTTTTTACATGTGTACCACTGTTCAGAACTGTGCTTGCTAATATGTGCTGATTAGCATCTTTGAGCTAGCTTCAAAAGTGTCTAAAATGGCCACTACCGAAACAGTCATGACCGAAACATTTGGTGGAGTTTTGGTTTTTTTTCCACATAAAATTGTCACTACTGAAACAGTCACATCTGAAACATGTCTTCATTGTTTCGGTAGTGTCAAAAGGGAACACATAATCCTTTATGTGGGGGAATAAACAAAAAATTAGTACAGCTGTGCAAATTTTTGTATTTTAGTATCTTTTAGTATGTGGGTTGAAGTTCTGTAATGTGATGTGGTCACTACCAAAACATTACCATCACTACTAATAATGTGCTGTCACTACCGAAACATGGAATGTTTTGTCAAAAATAAAGTATACTGAATTATCATTATAAGATGTTATGATGTTTGTTTCATTGTATATTCAGACTAAGGAATCCTTAACTTTGAAGTCAGTATGATCAACTTTTTGCCTTTTACAAAGAAAAATTGGATTCAAAATAAAAAAAAATCTCATTAATTATACTTGAAATATTATTAAAAATTGAATTGTTATTGATTTATATATTTTTACAATGTAGATATAAGCAAAATCTAAATAGGTCAATATAACTTTTCTAATTAAATTCTTAATATTGTGTTTCAGTAGTGACAAATTTGGGGAGAGGACAAATATTCCAAAGCTTTCTGAAAATATAATATTAGAATTAACTGCACAATTACTAGAAATGTGTACCTTCGATATTAGGCAATATTTGCATACTGTGCATGCAAATTTTTTTGAAAAACACTTTTTTTTTTCAAGACATTTTCAGTTTTAACTTTGGATCAATTCTCTAAAATGGCAAATATATGTTACACTTCTTATAATTAAATATATTTTATAAATGTGTTTTATTTTAGAATATACAATAATATGTAAATAATATTTATATATTTAATATATTAATACAGGTGCATCTCAAAAAAATTGAATATCATGAAAACATTTTTTGTTTGTAACTTATTTAAAAAACTGAAACTTTCATATATTCTAGATTCAATTACATGTAAAGTAAAACATTTCTAAAGTTTTTGTTGTTGTTGTTGTTGTTTTAATTTTGATGATTAGAGCTTACAGCTCATGAAAGTAAAAAAATCCAGTATCTCAAAATATTAGAATATTTACAGTTGAGTTTCATTAAATGTCCATCCCTATAGTATAAATTCCAGGTATCTCTTTTTCTTTGAAACCACAATAATGGGGAAGACTGCTGACATGGCATGGTGGTCCAGAAGACACATGGTGTTCAATCATTGACACCTTCCACAATGAGGATAAATCACAAAGGTCATTACTGAAAGGGGTGGATGTTTACAGAGTGCTGTATCAAAGCATATTAAATGCAAAGTTGACTGGAAGGAAGAAATTGGGTAGGCAAAGATGCATAAGCAACAGGGATGACCGCAAACTTGAGAAAACGGTCAAGCAAAGCCAATTCAACCACTTGGGAGAGCTTCACAAGGAGTGGACTGAAGCCGGAGTTAGCGCATCAAGAGTCACCACGCTCAGACGTCTTCAGGAAAAGGGCCACTTCTGAAACAGAAACAACATCAGAAACATCTTACCTGGGCTAAGCAGAAAATGAACTGGACTGTTGCTCAGTGGTCCAAAGTCCTCTTTTCAGATAAAAGTAAATTGCATTTCATATTGAAATCATGATCCCAGAGTCTGGAGGAAGACTGGAGAGGAACAGAATCCAAGCTGCTTGAAGTCCAGTGTGACGTTTCTGAAGTCAGTAATGATTTGGGCTGCCGTGATGTCTGCTGGTGTTGGTCTACTGTGTTTTATCAAGTCCAAAGTCAATGCAGCTGTCTACCAAGAAATTTTGAAGCACTTTATGCTTCCATCTGCTGACAAGCTTTATGGATATGTTGATTTCATTTTCCAGCAGGACTTTAACACCTGCCCACAGTGCAATAACCACTTCCAAGTGGTTTGCTGACCATGATATTACTGTGCTTCATTGGTCAGCCAACATGCCTGACCTGAACCCCATTGAGAATCCATGGGATATTTTCAAGAGAAAGATGAGAAACAGTCAATCCAACAATATACAGACGATCTGAAGGCTCAATAGTGCCTCAGCAGTGCCACCGGCTGATCGCTTCCACGCCACTCCTTGCCACTCCTCTTGCTGTAATTTGTGCTAGGAGCAAGGAATTTCTTTGTTGGTGGACCACTCCTGGGGAGGCTAACAGTGGTCTTGAATTTCCCACATTTGTACACAGTCTGTCTGACTGTGCATTTGTGGAATCCAATCTCTTTAGAGATTGTTTTGTAACCTTTTCCAGCCTGATGAGCAAAAGCAACTCTTTTTCTGAGGTCCTCTGAGATCTCCTTTGTTTGTTCCATGATTCATTTCCACAAACATGATTAGACTTTGATAGATCCCTGCTCTCTAAATAAAACAGGGCACGCACTGACACCTGATAGTCATCCTATTGATTAAAAACACCTCTGAACAGATGGACTAATTTGGCCTTTAAATTAACTGCTAATCCTGCAGATTCACATGCTTTTGCCACTCACCGATGTCTAGTATTAGATCATTTTCCTGAATAAATAAATTACAAAGTGTATGTTTTAATCTCATTTGTTTGATTGGGTTCTTTCAGAACTTTTGTTATAATCTGATAATCTTTTGGGTTCACAAACTTTTAAGCAGATTTTACAGTAGTTATCAGGTTATGTGTTTGTTTTACATGGTATGTGTGTTTGTGTTGCAGAAGGTGTGCACTAAGTGTGGAATCGAGACAGCAGGAAGTCAAAAAAGGGCTCAGTGGCTTTGCAAGATCTGCAGCGAACGGAGAGAGGTACAGTACCACGCATGTTTTAACTTCAAACTAAACAACCGCATTTGTGCTTTTGAATTAGTTTTTGTTCACATGTGAGAGCTCAGGGGTGGAATACTAATAATAGAATAAGAAATCTAGTTCCAGAGGATCTCATTTCTATACTGATAACCAACACCATCTCTGACAGACTGCCTACAGCCTGCCCACATTCTGTTCACTGACCATCTGATGCATATTGCAAACAAAACAGAAAATCTTAAAGTCCAATCAGACTTCCTGGCTGCACTTCAGCTTGGGACTCCAGGTGCACAGGTTTTTATCAGTCTGCCAGAAAACTAAATTGTGTTTAAAATGTATTGGTTTGATATAATGGAGAAGGTATGAGAAAGAACTAATCACTGAAAATGGCAAAATTTGCCAGGTTTGTGGCTTCACTTCCACTGACATAGCCTATTAATCAAATGGTTACCTTGTGCGTCAGTTCTGTTTTATTATTTGTACTTTTTAAGCCTATTTTTACCAGCTTATGTTCTTACATCATGACGACTTTCAACAGCAGAGCAACACAAGTGAAAAGATGGTTGACAAAGGGTATGACACCAATAATGAGATAAGTAATGAGTACTCACAGTAAGGTGAATCAGGCCGTATTGTTTGTGGTCAGACTGATGATGTACTGTTGGACATTAATAAGAAAATCTCATCTCTTTTCAGAAGGCTAGTGCTTCGTCTTCAAGCTTGTGGAGAAATTAAATTGCTCCTCTCCGTTGATTGGAGTTTGTGTGAGAGAGTGTGTGTGTGTGTGTAAGGTTCAGGGTCATCATGAAAGGAGGAGATGAAAGAGGAATCATTTAGCCTTCCAACCTCAGACAGTTCAAAACCACAGGCAGACTGTAATGCAGCCTGAAACATTTAGTATGATCATGTTGACTACATTAAAAATCAATAAATGCAAATGTTGGAGGCTTTAAAGGAAAGTAGAGTGTGATGTTGTACTGCAGTTTTCACGTATACTGCATATTGCATGAAGATTTTTCTTCATATGGAGCTATAAAAAACATACTGTATAGTTCATTTTCAGTTCATAAAAAACTGGAGTTTTTGATGCACTGCTGTGAATAAAATGGGGCCCATTTTCAAGCCAGAGCTGCAAAAGGTGATACAGGCTCTGTGAGCAAGACAGCTGCTAGCAAACCGTCTTATCATGGGTTAGGCAGATAATAGAGGCTTGTTGTCAAAATGACTGTTTCTTACTGGATTTGGAGACAGTTTTGACACTTCAGTCACTGCTCTTCCTGTTAGAGGACCGCTGTAGGTTTGCAACTGAGACATTCTTCTTTTTTTCTTTATACGTTTTTTTCTTTGGGAGACATGACGACTTGTTTTGTGTCACCTCAGGCTTTGCTTACATTTTCACACTTTGGTCTTAGAAATTCTGTCTGTACTAGTATTAATAGCAGTGTTAGTACATGATGGCTCACCCAAAAATTGGGTTTGAATTGGGTCAGTTTAATCACTCTCATGTCTTTCCAGACCTATATGATAAGATATTTTGAAGAATGTTTCAGCTGTTTTTGTCCATTCAAAAAAAGACATCACTGCATAGACACAAACAAACAAAACATTAGCTAGGTTTCCATAAGTCCACTTCCAGAACAACAATTCACAAATATTTACTCACCCCCTTGTCATTCAAGATGTTTATGTCTTTCTGTCTTCAGGAAAACATTTCAGGATTTTTCCTCATATAATGGACTTGATTGGTGCCCCGATTTTAAACTTCCAAAATGTAGTTTAAATGCGGTTTCAAATGGCTCTAAACGATCTCAGCCGATGAAGAAGGGTCTTATCTAGCAAAATGATCCATCAAAATTTTTGGAAAATAAAAATTTGTATACTTTAAGCACAAAAGCTCATGTAGCACAGATTCTGGGATGAGCGTTCATGTACTACTGAATCATGCCGAAAGGTCATGCCGAACGTAGGCGGAACTACAGACCCAGTGTTTACAAAGCCAACGCACAAAGACTAAGAAAGTGCAAGTAAGTCAAACGCTGTTTACAAACCAAAGGGTACAGCGATGTCGGACGATTGTGAAGTTGTAGGAGAAAATAAGATGGAGTTTTTTTGCCATACTCTACCTTTTTTAGCCGGAGTACACAGACGTGAACTTAGACGTGATTCGTAGTAGTGATGGGAAGTTCGACTCAGACATTTGAGTCTCGTTCAGCAAAATGAACAAATCTCTTTTCGAGTCATTTCATTCATTTTGTTCATTTTAGCAAAATATAATTGAAATGTTACGTGTTACTTCCCTGACACATCTACTGCTTACACAAGCATTGATTGCACTATAAACAAGACAAAACTATAATGCTATAAGAAACAGAAAAGATTAATTCATTTTTTACCTGGTTCTTTAGTCTTATGATTAGCTCACCTTACTCTTATCTGACAAGTTTTCAGGTTTGAGTCATTCTTCATCACCTGACAGCCCCATAAGCTCAACCAATGCAGTGTGAGCCGGAAAAAGAATTGATTAGTTCATCTCTCGAGTCTTCGGGTTTGAGTTGTTCGTTCATCACGTGACAGCCCCGTAAGATGAACAAATGACTGAAAACCCGAAGACTTGAAACAGGTGAACGAATTCCAGTACAGAACCTAATAGGATGTTGCGCATGCATGACTGAACAAATCACTCCCCGAGACGACTCGTTTTTCCAGAGTCACATTAAAGATTCATTCAAAATTAATCGTTTCACTAGATAAGACCCTTCTTCCTCGGTTGGGATCATTTAGAGCCCTTTGAAGCTGCATTTAAACTACATTTTGGAAGTTCAAAATCGGGGCACCAATCAAGTCCATTATATGAAGAAAAATCCTGAAATGTTTTCCTCAAAAACCATCATTTCTTTACAACTGAAGACAGAAAGACATGAACATCTTGGATGACAAGGGGGTGAGTAAATTATGTGTAAATTGTTGTTCTCCTTTAAAGGCTTATTTTGCTTCTAAGTGAAAGCTGTAAAAAACAAACTGGTAATTGTGGTTTAAACTACTCTTTATGATCACAGGTCAGATGCATAAACTTCCTCTATGTTAAGACAGTGTCTTAAGAACTAGTATGACCAACTAGCAGTTAACCAAGTGGTAATCAGTCTTGTTTTTGGATTCAACTTGGACTAATATATAAATTTTTATGTAGCAAAAAACAAAAAAAACAAACAAACAAAAAAAAACAATAACCAGCCTTCGAGAAAAACAAAATAGATGACTAACTTGTAAGAGTAATCTAAACCTTTTATGCAACTGGCCAAAACACTTCAGGTTCTTTAATTCTTTACACTTTTCCAGTTTTTCCTTAACAAAATAAATGTTAATAGAAATATTAGGTAACACTTTATTTTAGGGTGCCATAATACAGAGTAATTACCTAATTAAGTACTTGGTAGTAGCCGTTGTACTTGCATGAAACAAAATGTACTTACCATGTAACTAAGTTATGGAACAGCCTGTAGTTACAGTTTGTAATTATGTAGATGTTATGGGCAGCTACTGTTACACATGTAACAGACCGAGTCTGTTACACGGTTACATATGTAACCAAAAAACTGTTGTGTTTAACACTTTATACAACATAATTAAAAATGTAAGCACTCAGACATAAGCTACTTAAAATAAATTGTATCAAGATAGTACTTAAGTGTACTTCATGTGCATCTGTACTGTACACCTTATCCAGCTGCACCTTGGTTTGAATTAACCCACCAGTACACAGCTTAAATACATGTAATACCTTTCTAATTACATTAAAATTACAGAATATTGCACAGGCATAAGATACTTAAAATAAAGTGTATCAAGATTGTACTACTACGGCTACTACTAAGTACTTAACTAGGTAATTACTCTTTATTATGAACACCTTAAAATAAAGTGTTACCAAAAATTAATTTTTTAGGTTCTACATCTTCTGATGAGTGATAATATTTCAAATCATGAAACAGGTTTGTGTTGCCTGACTTTAATAATGTGTTATCTTCAGCACCATTTGCAGTGCAGGCTTCAGTATTAAAGGGATCATAAAGGGATCACTAAAAAGAACATTATTTTGTGTATTTATTATTGCATAAACTGTAGCAACCTTTTTTTTTTATATTTACACCACATATAATTTATTATATCATTTTGAAAATGCCTATTTAAAGTGGAAGCAGAAACGCTCTGTTTTAGTGCATATATTTAAATGCGAAAAATTATGCCGATATGCCTTGCAGATAAGACTACCAGCTCACATGTGTTGGTGTTGTTTTAAAAAAATGGGAAATGTATATCGGGATTGGCTATTGGCCAAAATGATTTATCTAACTCTTTTTTGTTTTATAGAGGTGAATTATTTCAGCCCTAGTTTCCATCCAAAGTTGTGAGTTATGCGCAAAAGTGGTAACTTATCCACAGAGTTTTAATATTGCATAAAACATTTAGGAATAAAGCACCATTTCCACCCGGAGAGTTGAAAAAACAAAATTGTAACTTCCTGATAAACTGGCACAAGGGTCATTCCAGCTGGAATCATCAAATGGTCCCCACCTGACCCCCTCAGATTTGTCTGAAAAAAAATCTATGTGATGGGTAATATGCCCAATAGATCATATACAAAATTTCAGATCTCTACTGTGTGTACTTTTTTCACAAAAAATCTGTAAAAAAGTTTGTTTTTGACCCCGTTTTGGCATCACTGTCTGAGTGACCATGTTCAGACTGAAATATCTCCAGAACTATTTGTGCCAGGTCCATGAAATTTTCTGGGCTAAGAGTCCTAGTCCAGAACTGCATGAATTACAACTCACAGCATTGTTACTGAATTTACACCTGAATGCTGGCCCTCTACTTTTCTTTGAAACTATTACTTTAAGGGTTTTCAGATGTCCATAGAAACCTCAATCTTCAATGTATAAGCATCAAACTTGGTAAATGGTCTGATATGTACCATGTCTTTCACATCCTTTGACATCAGACAATAGAGTCTGATGGATGTTGAGATATTAAGGTCCAAAAATGGAAAAAAACTATTTACACCAATGTTCAGAGCAATATTTCCCATGAATGACACCAGGTGTGAACATGAAACTTGTTTTTTTGAAAGAGCATGTTCTTATTGATAAAATATAAAAAAATTAGGATGGGGTTTTGCCTTATTTTTCTGTAGTAATTTTTTAAAAAATCATTGTTGTGTGACATTCACAACTACTGTAGTACCAGCTATTTTGAACTCATATGCCTAAATTAATGCTATGATGCAGCATTCCATTGTGCTCGGGACTCGGGGAAATCCGACCTCCACCTCGGGAAAGTGCAAAGGAACGGCCACTTAAGTTGGGGTTCCGAAACACACACTCGGGCCAGTTCATGCAGACTGAGTCGGTTGGAATTATCCATAGGCATCCATATTTTTGCCAACTGTTACAATGGAATGCATGTACGATGGACATCGGCAGAACTAACATGGATTCACCGACTACCGACATTCAATGGAATGCAACATAATACCTAATCTTGATGTTCCACCCAATCCAGTGAATAATACATTCATTTTCATTGAGAAAGGAGGGCAATATTGATTAGAAAAAATAATATTCAGGTGGTATGAGATCTAGCATCAATCAATCAATCAATCAATCAGTCAACAATTATCAATTTTGAGGTCAGTCGAGTATCAGGAACACCAGGATTCCATGTCAACTTTGAGGTTGACCCAGTTGAACAAGGCCTTCACATCACAGATATGGCCCAGGACAATATGTTACTTGTGCGTATGACCGACAATGGTGGGTTGGTATCATCAGAGACGTCTCTGACACAGAGCAAGACATTCAAGTGCTTTTTTTGCATCCCCATGGCCCAGCTAGAGGCTACTTTTGGCCAAAAAGGGAAGATGTCTGTTGGGTGCCTCTCCAGCACATCATAATGAAAATTGATGTGCCAGTTACTTCCACTGGACGATGCTATGTCATAAAAGAAAATGAAACTGTGGATTCAGACACTTTCATGAACAACTTTCAGTAACTGTTATGTCACACATTTATTTGTGTTGGTGGTATACATTATTAAAGTGACTCATGTCTGGAAGTACGTTTTTTGTATTTTGTATTTTTTGTATAAGTGGAACATTAATAAATTCTGTTGAAATGCCCATACCAAGTTGAATAGCAAAAGTGAACAATAGGATCAGTGACAAAACTCTGAGTTTTAAAAAAATCATTACAGAAAAATGAGGCAAAACCCCATCCTAATTTTTTTATATTTTATCAATAACAATATGCTCTTTCAAAAAAACAAGTTTCATGTTCACACCTGGTGTCATTCATGGGAAATATTGCTCTGAACATTGGTGTAAATCAGTTTTTTTTCAATATTTGGACCTTAATATCTCAACATCCATCAGACTCTATTGTCTGATGTCAAAGGATGTGAAAGACATGGTACATATCAGACCATTTACCAAGTTTGATGCTTATACATTGAAAATTGAGGTTTCTATGGACATCTGAAAACCCTTAAAGTAATAGTTTCAAAGAAAAGTAGAGGGCCAGCATTCAGGTGTAAATTCAGTAACAATGCTGTGAGTTGTAATTCATGCAGTTCTGGACTAGGACTCTTAGCCCAGAAAATTTCATGGACCTGGCACAAATAGTTCTGGAGATATTTCAGTCTGAACATGGTCACTCAGACAGTGATGCCAAAACGGGGTCAAAAACAAACTTTTTTACAGATTTTTTGTGAAAAAAGTATGCACAGTAGAGATCTGAAATTTTGTATATGATCTATTGGGCATATTACCCATCACATAGATTTTTTTCAGACAAATCTGAGGAGGTCAGGTGGGGAACTTTTCCAAAATTTGATGATTCCAGTTGGAATGACCCACAAATTATCTCTCAAGAAAAATGGAAGTTGCTGTGATAGGAGAAGCCACTGGGGGGCTTTTGTCATATATAAATTGAAATAAATTGCACCTCAGAGTGCAGATGAAATACAATGAATGCGATCATGTTATCGCATGCTCGGCTACCTGATGTTTGGTAACACGATCGTGTGATAGTTCTGGGAGGTGATTATACCAAATCATTTTGATGACAGAAACTGAATCGGGCATTTCAAAATAATTAAAATGATGTCTGAGATGGTGTGTGATGAGATCGATCCAGTTATCCAGTCACATCATCTGCTGAGGCCGAGACATATGAGTTTTGTTGTTGCGCATCGAGGAATTTATTTGGTAAATGTGTTTCTAGTTGTAGTTTATGCACATGTTTTCTTATTGGATAAAAAAGCAAATAAGCATTATCCCAAATTCACAAAAAAATAGGTGAATGGAAACTGTTGAATGGAGCTTTTGTGGCACTTATTAAAATATCTGTTTCACATAAGAAAGTCATTCAGTTTTGGAACAATATAAGGATGAGTAAATAATTAAAGAGTTTTTGGTGATTTATCCCTTTAACAGGGACATCAGATGTCCATTTTCCACAAGTTGGTATTATTCTTTAGGGTCTTCATGAAATGTCTGCAATATACTTTGGTTAAAATTCCTCAGTGGTCCTGAAAAATTTTCTACCTTCTCAAAAACAACTCTGTTCACAGCAAGCCATTTCAGTACGTCTCTTTAAATGATAATGAGCTACTGCTCACCTCACCCCTCTCTATGTTTTTTGTGTATTTGGCGGTCCCTTAGTGTCTCTGATGTTGGGAGAAAATGAAAACTCTTTTGTTCACTTTTACATCGAACTACAAAACACCTGCATTGTTTTCAAGACGTTGTTGCTACAGCTGATCGAGTGCGGAGAAAATGCAGGACAGCGAGCAGCTGGCTGAGAGTGGAAATATACTAATACTGGACAGTCCGTCAGTGGTCGTGGGCGGGGTTTGAGCAATATGACATAATACTGCTTAGAAGATCAAAACGGCTAGATAATTGAGACCGTTTCGTTTTTTGGGGGCATTAATAAAATCAGTGAAATGGATTTTTACCATTGTATTGTGGTTGTGTTCACACACTGCTAAGACAAATTTATATGCAAACACCATGTAAAAGTGAATTTTCCGATGTCCCCTTTAAGAATTTGAAACAAACCCATATATTGAATGGCAATGTGTAAGTCTTCCCATTTGGGCTATAGACATGAATGATCTCTGAAATACTGCAGCTTGTTGTTGAGAGGACTGATATTACTTTTCCCAAACTGATGGTCCTGTGATTTTATTTATTTATTTATTCATTCATCCCACAGGTAAAACAGACTGAAATCTCATAGACTTTCTATCACTGAGTGATATCTGGAGACCAGAATAGAGACTTGGGAGTGGGCCAGTAAGCAACCACATTGCAATGACCCAGAGCACCCTGTCATCCACATAGAAACACAAACAAATCACTCAGAATGATCTTCATGTTATTTTCTACTGCAAATAAGAGCAGATTTAGAAAGTTGGTTTCTGTGTTTCATTTGTAAGAAAGCAAACGGATCCAGAGCTCCCCCTGTATGTTTCCATTAGACTTGGAAAAGGTCAGGGAAAGATCCATTTAAAGAAGTAATGAAATGTGTGTTTGAGGTTTGATGGGATTTGTGTCTCTTCCAACTGCACAGTCACATGGTCAATAGTTTCCATCTAATATAAACCCTTTACTCTGTAAACACTTACAAAACTCTGTGCATAAAACTTTATCTGATGAAAAAAATATTGAAGCAGTATTGTACTGTATAAAGGAAGGACCTAAAGGAATATTTGTCAGGCGTCATGTGCGGGAAGGAGGAGTAGGGACAAGGAAATCAGGAACATGCACTTTATTCAGATAATCCACACAAGGGAATCAGAAACTGGGAATCAAACTTATATACTCAGGCTAATGAGAACAGGACAGGTGAAAGTGATTAAACAATGATGTCATAAAAAGAAACGGAACAGGAAAGACCAACAAAACAGTCCACAGGGGTGTGACATTACTCCCCCCTCCCGTAAAGCGCGTCTCGGACCGTAACAAATACACCGGGGAGAGGGGGTGGGCACTCGTGCAGGGCAGACACAGGAGGGAGAGGAGGTATGCCTCCAGGTGCGGATCGGGGAGCTCAGGGAGCCATGGAGGGTCAGGGAGCCACAGCGAAGCATACAGTCCGGGATGCCATGGCGGGTCAGGGAGCTCGGGAAGCCATGACTGAGTACACAGTCCAGACGGCCATGGTGGATCAGGGAGCTCGGGGAGCCATGGCCGAGTACACGGTTCAGCAGGGTAGCCAAAATTTTCTTGGGGGAAATAAGGGTATTGTCAGCCCGGGAGGGTGCAGGAGGACCAGGCTTAGGAGGCGCTGGCACTGGAGAGCGCTCTGGAGGTGCAGGCTCAAAAGGGCGCTCGGGAGGCGCGGGCTCAGGAGGGCGCTCAGGAGGCGTAGCCACAGGAGAGCAGTCTGGCGGCGCGGGCTCCGGAGGGCGCTCTGGCTCTGGAGGGCTGGACAGGACCAGCGGAGACTTGGGAGGGCTGGACGGGACCAGCAAAGACGAAGGAGAAAGTAATCCATATTGGTCCGTAATATCCTTATGGCCTATGTGGCTTGCCATATTTGAAGCCGTAAGTCCAGAGCGGGGGCGCCTGCAGGCTGATTTGAGCGCGGAGCGGCTTCCAGCCGATTTGATCGCGGGGCGGCGGAAGGCCGACTCAAGCACGGGGCTGTGGCAATTGACAGGAGTCACGGAACAAAACAACTGGTCATCCTTTAGCCCCATCTGAAAACACACGTTACTCATAGAATCGCTCCAACTCACCAGGTGTAAAACGCTCAAGAATTCCTCCATGTACTGCTCCAGTGGCCTCTCCGTCTGCTGAATGTTCATGAGAAATTCCTCAGCCCAGAACATATTTCTCATGGTCGGGTCTTCTGTCAGGCGTTGTGTGCGGGAAGGAGGAGTAGGGACGAGGAAATCAGGAACATGCACTTTATTCAGATAATCCACACAAGGGAATCAGAAACTGGGAATCAAACTTATATACTCAGGCTAATGAGAACAGGACAGGTGAAAGTGATTAAACAATGATGTCATAAAAAGAAACGGAACAGGAAAGACCAACAAAACAGTCCACAGGGGTGTGACATTACTCCCCCCTCCCGTAAAGCGCGTCTCGCACCGTAACAAATACACCGGGGAGAGGGGGTGGGCGCTCGTGCAGGGCAGACACAGGAGGGAGAGGAGGTATGCCTCCAGGGCGGATCGGGGAGCTCAGGGAGCCATGGAGGGTCAGGGAGCCACAGCGGAGCATACAGTCTGGGATGCCATGGCGGGTCAGGGAGCTCGGGAAGCCATGACTGAGTACACAGTCCAGACGGCCATGGTGGATCAGGGAGCTCGGGGAGCCATGGCCGAGTACACGGTTCAGCAGGGTAGCCAAAATTTTCTTGGGGGAAATAAGGGTATTGTCAGCCCGGGAGGGTGCAGGAGGACCAGGCTTAGGAGGCGCTGGCACTGGAGAGCGCTCTGGAGGTGCAGGCTCAGGAGGCGCGGGCTCAGGAGGGCGCTCAGGAGGCGTAGCCACAGGAGAGCAGTCTGGCGGCGCGGGCTCCGGAGGGCGCTCTGGCTCTGGAGGGCTGGACAGGACCAGCGGAGACTTGGGAGGGCTGGACGGGACCAGCAAAGACGAAGGAGAAAGTAATCCATATTGGTCCGTAATATCCTTATGGCCTATGTGGCTTGCCATATTTGAAGCCGTAAGTCCAGAGCGGGGGCGCCTGCAGGCTGATTTGAGCGCGGAGCGGCTTCCAGCCGATTTGATCGCGGGGCGGCGGAAGGCCGACTCAAGCACGGGGCTGTGGCAATTGACAGGAGTCACGGAACAAAACAACTGGTCATCCTTTAGCCCCATCTGAAAACACACGTTACTCATAGAATCGCTCCAACTCACCAGGTGTAAAACGCTCAAGAATTCCTCCACGTACTGCTCCAGTGGCCTCTCCGTCTGCTGAATGTTCATGAGAAATTCCTCAGCCCAGAACATATTTCTCATGGTCGGGTCTTCTGTCAGGCGTTGTGTGCGGGAAGGAGGAGTAGGGACGAGGAAATCAGGAACATGCACTTTATTCAGATAATCCACACAAGGGAATCAGGAACGAACAGAAACAGCAGGGAAACCACACGCAAACACAACGAAAACAACATCAAATGACTTTAAGACCCAACAAGAAACGAAGAACTGAATCAAACTTATATACCCAGGCTAATGAGAACAGGACAGGTGAAAGTGATTAAACAATGACGTCATAACAAGAAACGGAACAGGAAAGACCAAATAAGGACACATTTTCATTTTTACATTAACTGGGACTTTAAAATTTAAATTCTGTAATTTGTAAATGTATAAATTTGTGCCCCTTTTGAGCACTGCTTTAACTGTATTTTGGAAAGAGTCGGTTAGAAATTAGGCATCTCCCATTTACCTCGAACAAAACTGAGAATTGACGTGCACCACGTCCTCATTACCCATGTCACAGAAATAACACATTGCCCTCCAGCGCAGAGCTCAGCTTCAGTGGCGCCCTCAGTGACCCCATCTCCTGTCACAGCTCGCTTAAACACACTAACCTTCAGCGCTAATCACAGCACATCACAGCGCAATTAGCCACAGATGAGTGTTGTCAGACGCTCCTTCATCACCCCTCTGTATTTAAAGCCCAGCAGGTAATATTGAGTAGTGAGATCGGTAAATGGCAGATAAGACGGATGGATGAAGACAGAGTTGGACAGTGATAGGATTCATGTGAGATCACTTATTAGCCTCAGGGTTTCGCTTAGGTTCATGGTGTCCCAAAAAGCCTTCTGTTACACATCACAGATAGGGGAAGGTTTTTGAATTTGTGTCAGGAGTGTTGTGGAATTGGCAGGACCCTGGTTCAAGTTGCACATGCACTACTGTTAAAATGTTTGAGGGCGATGAGGTTTATTTATTTAATGTTTTTGAAAGAAGTCTTTTACATTTTACAGTCTATTTTAATGTGCTCTAATGGCAAGTCTGATTTTTTTTTTTTCATAAGCCATTACGCCAGTCTTCAGTGTCACACGTTCCTTCGGAAGCCATTCTTATCGGTTGATTTTTTATTTTTATCAGTGTTAAAAAATGTTTTTTGATTAGTAATTGACTGATATTTTGTTTTTTTAATTTTTAATTTTTTTATTTTTTTTATAACTGATACCAGTTATTTGCATGTTTATGTGCCCGATAACCGATATGCAGAACCGATATTTATTTACTGTTATAAAGTAAAATGACTGAGTGGAGTAAGTCCATGCTTCACTTTGGTTTTTCCTCCTTTGTCATTTAGAGGTGCAATAGGAGATCTTGAAAATGCTAACTTTAGCCTGAACGTCCCACCCTCCCAGCCAATCACCGTCCAAAGCCACACCTCCCAAATGCATGAACGCACACAGACTAGATGACCAGAGACAGCATTACTACAATACATCGTAACACTGAGTTGAAATGTTCAACAGCCCAAATAGGAAAACAGTGTGGTGCTAATAATGCACGGGAGATGAGAAGATGGCGGATTTTTTCCCGACTTTAATAAAACACCTCAAGTGTCGATACGCTTGCAAGGAAAAATGTACACACGCATGCATCCGATTTCTTATTTCGGAACATGCCAATTTTACACTAAGAAAACAGCCTAAAGGATTAGTTCACTTCCTGAATTTACATTTCCTGATAGTTTACTCACCCCAATGTCATCCAAGGTTCATGTCTTTCTTTCATCACTCACAAAGAAATTACGTTTCTTGAGGGAAGTGTTCCAGGAATTTTCTTCATATAGTGGACTTCAATGGGGATCAGTGGGTTGAAAGTCCAAATTGCAGTTTCAATGCAGCTTCAAAGGGCTCTAAAATAGAAAAGGGCTCTATCTCAGCCAAACAATAAGGGTCTTATGTAGTGAAACAATCTGTCATTTTCTTAAAAAAAAAATGTAATTTGTATACTTTTTAACCACAAATGCTCGTCTTTCACTAGCTTTGAGATGCACATGCACATCTTCACGCATTATGTAATCACATTGGAAAGGTAATGCGTGGTTAGTTCTTTGTCTGTATACTTCGGTAGGATAGGTGAAAAACTCCATCTCATTTTCTTCTTCAGACTTCACTTTTTTTTTTTGTAAAGGACATTTGACTTTCTTTGCACGTTCACTTTGTAAACACGGTCGGTACTTCCACCTACGTCACGGGTGCGTAATTACCTAATGTGTGAGGTTGAGCTAGTGCAAGACAAGCATTTGTGGTTAAAACGTATAGAAATTTGTATTTTTCTTATAAAATGACTGATCGTTTTGCTGGATAAGAACCTTATTCCTCAGCTGGGATTGTGCTGAACCCTTTGAAATGGCACTGAAACTACAATTTGGACTTTCAGTCCATTGATCCCCATTATATGGAGAAAATTTCTGGAATGTTTTCTGCAAAAACCTTTATTTCTTTTCGACTGAAGAAAGAAATTTCTGCTTTAAAAACATAAGATGGATCAAAACAAAAACATGGATGGAGTTTACCTGCTTTTTTGTAGTTAATGAATGTTAGTTTCTTTTTTCGTCTTATCTGGAAAGCACAAGGCCCACAGAGCATCCCCCGCAACAATTCTGCATCCATCCGTTCGGCCTGTGCTGCTATCAGATTACTTCTTGCTCTCTTCCCAGGACCTGTGGTTTTATCAGAGACTGTCAGTGTTATGCCGCCCCTCTGCCAGTGCAGCCCCTGCCCTCTCAGGTTAAACACACAGCCACAATAAACACAGATGGTGAGAACCCTGCTGAACCTGTCCCAGGAGGCTGAACTACAAGTCAGCTTTGTTTGAGATGCTCTTTCATCAGCAGAAAATACTTTACCAACACAGGAGAGAGATTTACAGCATATTCCAAGACTCATGTAAAAGCAATTTTGTGCCCATTTAAAATCTAATCCACTTTCAAAAAGCCTCTCTCTAGTACTGTACATGTATATATGCTCACAGTACTCCCCCTTCTGAGATTTCTAAATTTTTTACCCTTTTATTCTTATTTATATACGTTATATACGTTATATAAATGTTATATGTATATAAATGTTATTGCATTATTTTATAAAGTCGGAGACATTTAATTGTCTTACACTATTATTGAAAAGTATAGTTGAAAACTTTTGAGTGCATATTTCAAAAATACAAAAACGGTAATATTATGAAATTATATTATTGTAAAATAACTGTTTTCTATTTTAATATATTTTAAAATGTAATTTATTCCTGTGATGCAAAGCTGAATTTTCAGTATCATTACTCCAGTCTTCAGTGTCACATATCCTTTAGAAATCATTCAAATATGCTGATTTGCTGCTCAAAAAACATATTAATATGTGTCCTTGTTGAATAAAAGTGTTAAATTCTTTAAAAAAAATCCTGCTGGCCTTAGCTTTTGAACAGTAGTGTATGTTCAAGGCGAGTCCTTTCAATGTTCTTTTCTTTGTTTTTAATACTCAGAAATGGCAGAGGTGTGCTGCAATTCATTGTTGTACAGAAACTTAATTTCTCTCTCCCTCAGATTTATGTTCTCTTACGAACAACTTCCATCATGTGTCAGAAATCACAAGGCTGATTATTGAGCTCCTACTCAGAATATGTAATCAGAGTTCAGCCCACACAGCTCTAGTCAGAGGTTTATATTCATAAGCCAGGACTATTGCTCCAGGAGCTTTAGTGCTTTAGAAAACATCCTGAACTTCACAATGGCTTTATGTTCATTTTATCAAATAGTTACGTGTGAACAATGAATGGTTTAATATTGTTGCACAGCACACATGCTAATGTCTTTAATTTGATTATACTGTAGCTGCTAATATCTGCACACATTTCAAATGTTCGGTCGCCTAAAGGGTGCCAAGTTTATATACACAACTATCGTAAAGCTTCAGAAGACATTCAGTAGTGAATGTGTATTAAGTCCCCTACTCAGAGGGGACTAGTTTTCCAGTGGGACGTTAGAGAAATGTGTTTTTCACAGACATACTTTGCCATTTTTAATACTGTGCGAATCTGCCAAGTCTGTGCTTTTCTCACACAATCTCCGTAAAAATTCCAGAGCAAATTACCTACTGTTTTTCAGCTAACTCAATGGCCTTCTGACAAATCTAATCCCATCTGAATGTGAATGTTCGTGATTGCTGATATTGTATTATCCCAATGTTCTCATCATGTGTCTTTTGGCCTCCCTGAGCTATTACTTGTGCACCAATCTTACGCATGCTGCACCTTTCACTTTGTATTGGACAAAAAAAAAAAAAAAAGGTAAAATTAATAAGGAGAACCAAATCGCAGAAACAGCTAAGACTGTCCATTTTAACATCAGTGTCAGGAAAGATAATCTATCAGATTTGTTTATCAAATTATGGTTTTTTGGAAAACATTTCAGGATTTTTCTCCATATAATGGACTTCATTAGTGCCCTGATTTTGAGCTTCCAAAATGCAGTTTAAATACGGCTTCAAAGGGCTCTAAATGATCCCGGCCGAGGAAGAAGGGTCTTATCTAGCTAAAACGATCAGTCATTGGAAAATAAAAATTTGTATACTTTTTAAGCACAAAGCTTGTGTAGCACTGGCTATGGGATGTGCGTTCACGATGCTACGTACTATTGAATCAAGTCAAAAAGTCATGCAGAACGTAGGCGGAACTAAGAAGTCTAAGAAAGTGCAAGTAAGTCAAACGCTGTTTACAAACAAAAAGGAACAACAATGTCGGACAATTCTGAAGTTGTAGGAGAAAATAAGCTTTTCGCCATACTCTACCTTTTCGAGCCGGAGTACACAGACGATGAACTTAGACATGATTCGTAGTAGTGATGGGAAGTTCCGATCATTTTACCGACTCGGACCTTTGAGTCTCATTTAGCAAAATCATTTTGTGAGTCATTTTGTTCATTTTAGCAAAATATAATTAAAATGTTACGTGTTACTTTCCTAACACATCTACTGCTTACACAAACGTTGATTACATTACAAACAAGACAAAACTATAATGCTATAAGAAACAGAAAAGATTAATTCATTGTTTACCTGGGTCTTTAGTCTATGATTAGATTAGCTCACCTCACCTCTTATCTGACAAGTGTTCAGGTTTGAGTCGTTCGTTCGTGACAGCCCCATAAGATGAACGAGTGACCAGAAGACTCGAAACAGGTGAACGAATTTCAGTACAGAACCTAATAGGATGTTGCACATACGTGACTGAACAAATCACTCCCTGAGACGACTCGTTCTTCCCGAGTCACATTAAAGATTTGTTCAAAATTCTGTTAGATCAGGTCCCCACGCCAGACAATTAGGATCCAGCCCCGGACACCAGATCCCGTCAGAAAATATCAGTCTTTCCGGTAACAGAACAACTAGTCAGCAAGCTGTAGTTACCCCAGCCCCACTAACAGCAGGTTTCTGTCAGTTAGGAAGTTGACCGATGGAAGCCAGTAAAGAGCAGAAGCAGGAGACGAAGTAATGATGATAAAAAGGAGCAGAGTTTATTGAATAGTCGTAGTTGCATATGTCTCAAAGCTCAGACTTCGTCTGGAGAAAACAAATTCAGCAAGTACTGTTATACCAAACTGATTCACAACAACATCCCATAAACCTTGAGTTTCTATAAACATTCCCTTGTATCTCTTATTCATGAAGCCAAACAGCCCTTGAAGCTACACAGTCATAAGACTAAACCACAATGGAAAAAATATATAAAAAACAACCATAATATAATATGAATTACTAATCAATTAATGAATCAATAAAATGAATATATAAATGATTATAATGATTATTATAAATGATTATATGATTAAATGGAATAATAAAATGATGAAATGATTAATGATTCTAAATGAATAAAGAATAATGAAGAATATATAAAAAGAAAGCAAAACACAACACAAATGTATGGTTGCTCTGAGGCAAACACACACACAGTTTGCATTTGAGGATCGTCAGATCCTTCAATTCGTAGCATTGTGGATGCACATCCCAGAGAGCCTGTGCTACACAAGCATTTGTGCTTGAAAAGTATACAAATTTCAATTTTTCAAAAAAAAAAAAAAAAGACCAATTGTTTCGCTAGATAAGACCCTTCTTCCTCGGCTGAGATCAGAGCTCATTAGAGCCCTTTGAAGCTGCATTTAAACTGCATTTTGGAAGTTTAAATCCGGGCACCAATGAAGACCATTATATGAAGAAAAATACTGAAATGCTTTCTTCAAAAACCATAATTTCTTTACGACTGAAGACAGAAAGACATGAACATCTTGGATGACAAGGGGGTGGATAAATTATTTGTAAATTATTTGTTCTGGAGGGGGAGTTCTTCTTTAAGGCATTTAAGCACATATGAAAAAGACGTTATTTATATTAACCACCTAAATCAATGATTTAAAAAAGTATTTTTTATAGCGCCTGTTATAGGTCCAGCTGTGGTCTGATCCCCTTAAAACTTTGCATGCTTGTTTAGAATCACCTGTCGCATGTGCTCAGCAGATTTCGTGAAGTTCTGAGATTTTCTTTAGGCTTCATAGGATTTTGGGTAAATTTGGACAGGTCCCTTTTCTAAATGGCCCCGTTATAGTTTCTCAAAGGGTAAATTTCAACATTTTTTGTTGTTAATTATTGACCTAGGGAGTCCAGAGAATTGTACTGCAGTGTTTTTTTCTAGAGTGAATGGAAAACCTAAAGTAGGTTTTTTACATCTTCTCAATCATTTAATTGAGACGACTTGATTGACAGCAGTGGTTCTAGAGGCAAAGTTGTCCAGAATAACGAGTTCTATTGTATGATATGAATATTGTGCGTATGTTCAAAAAACCACGTGGCATACAATCGTTTTTGCCAGGGGTGTCAAACTCAATTCCTGGAGAGCTGGAGGCCTGCAGAGTTTAGATGCAACCCTAATTAAACACCTGATGCAACTAATCAAGTCCTTCAGGCTTAATTGAAAACTGCATATTATGTGTGTTGGAACAGGGTTGGAACTAAACTCTGCAGGGCTGCGGCCCTCCAGGAACTGAGTTTGACACCCCTGGTTTACACCCTTGAAAAATGTGATATTGCCCCCCAGTGTCCGATTACTTTAAAAATTCTCTCTGACCTTTGGGGCTGTGCGTCAAACAGACCCAGCGAGTTTTGTTCCAATTGGCCTCTGTTAACCTTGTCGAACAGGTCAGGCTGAATGGGGCAAGCCTTGGTCACTGTCGGCGGTGTGAGTACTACCATCTTTTCAAGTTTCAAGTCTCTGCGACTTAGGGTTCGGTCTGCACGATCAGTTTTAGGGGGCGATTGCTGATCTGTGACCATTCTAACAATTACAATAGGGTTTCAGCGTTACGCGCTTAAAGCCCTAATTAATACATATTTTATTTGACGCATGTGATGCACGCAACCACATCACATCTAGAAAACACACCCACCTCTGTTATAAACATGGAGATGTAGGTTCATGATTGGTACATGAAAATCGCAGATGTTGGGTGATAAGAAGTGAAGCTGAAACGTAGTTTAGAAAACCACTAATGTCTGAATATGGCTTTAGTCATATGCACCATTTTGATGGTATTTTTCACCCCTTTTGGAGTATAACAGCCCCTGATCAGTATATAGTATAAAGCTTTATGTATTGTAAAAATTAGTTTTTGCTTTGTCAGACAAACTCTATTGTAAATGTTAATTAAACTAAAAAGTTAACAATTACATAAAATAGTCTTTTTTTTGGCCATTTAGGTTGAGCAACTTAAGTTAGATAGCAAACAGCAAGAGCTTACAATGTTAATTTTTGTGGTGATGTGTCTGGCTTCCAGTGTCATATGCTTCCATTTGTTTTTAGCTGTACAAAACAGCTTATTTGGCTGCTTAATATTGCAATCTGGTGTGTTTTTTCATATTATTTTAATGTATTATCTTAATTATGAACATGATGGTTTGTAGAATAAACAGCAGCAGCTTATGAACTGGAAGTCTAACACATTACCAGAAAACAGCTTACTTTCACATTGAAAAATAAGGTAGATGGAGAATTACAGAATATAAAACTATAACCTTTACAAACTAAAAAAAGTTCTACATCACTATTAAAGGAGTAGTTCACTTCCAGAACAAAAATTTACAGATAATGTACTCACCCTATTGTCATCCAAAATGTTTGTGTCTTTC